>NC_058133.1:4846475-4858301 GCF_016433145.1 Gracilinanus agilis | reverse complement strand
CTCCAATTGAGAGGATGCCACCGTGTACCTAAATGGTTCATGTTTTTTTTTTTTGGTGGAAAGTTCTAATTGGGATCCCCCTAGCGCTCTTTCTCTCTCTCTCTCTCTCTCTCTCTCTCTCTCTCTCTCTGTCTCTCTCTTTCTCTCTCTCTCTTTCTCTCTCTTATCTCTCTCTTATCTCTATTTTCTCTCTCTGTGTCTCTGTGTCTCTGTCTCTCTCTCTGTCTCTCTCTCTCTTCACACACACATATACACATGGATATGTATATATGTGTATATGTTTCTGTGTGTATGCATATTTATGTGTGTATAATATATGTGTTTTCATTTAAAATATATTCATGTATTTTACTCACACCTACACATATATACATTTATGTGTACCAATAGTAGTTACCTTGGGGGTAGGGGAGGTAGTTTCTTTCTCAGTGCTGGACTTGAATCAAAGACTGAGAAAACTATCATTTACTTTCTGGAAATGATCAGGAAGGTATTTATTCAGAGGAGCCTGAACCAGCTAGTGCAGCTCATCAAAGATTTCAAGCTGGAGGCGACCTCTGAAGTCACTGAATTCCTGTCACTTTTCAGATCCTGCACGGATGGGCCACAGAAGTAGTGATTTGCCAAACATCCCCCTGGGGAATAAGTGACTGAGTCATGATTCTATCCTGGATCCCATGACTTTAAAGCCAGAGTTCTTTTCACTCTCGCTCTAGATCTCTGGGGCTTCTCCCAGTTCTTTGATTCAGTGACTTTATTCTTTGGGGACTCTAAACCCAACAAAACTGTATGCCAGTTTATTGATCTGATGCACTCATCTTTCCTTTGGCTTTAAAAAGACATTTCCAAACTCCTTTGATATGATGAGGTCTTAATTAGACTAACTGACCAAAGAATAATTTGGCTTGAATAATAAACAGAAATTTTATTATGAGCTATATTTTGGTTTTCATAATGGACTAAAGATACCAAAGTCAAAAGGTCCTTGGGGCTCCTAAAAGCTAAGCCCTTCCTTATAGAAAAGTGAAGACTGGGGTCTAGAGAGGTAAAGTGACTCATTCAAGGTCATGAAGGCAGAAATAAAATCTTCCATTTATACCATGCTTTGAATTTTAGAAATTGGGCTAGCAGAAGTGAGATTTGAATGTAGGGTATCTGGCTTCAAATTCTGGGTTCCTTGCACCATCCATCACTGTTGATGTTCATCATGATGTTCATTGATCATCATCTGTTAATTGACAAACACTCTAATAGTTCATACAGTGAGAGATAGCAGAGACCTCATTGGGAAACTCATCCAGCCCATTCATCTGACAGGTGAAGAGAATGAGGAGGACCCTTTCAGGGTGGGATTTGCATGAGGTGACCTGTCTAGGGCATAATAGTGGCAGCATCCCTACCCAGGCTCTTTGAAAACCCAACACTTTTCAACTCCAGCACAGTTTTCCCTTGCAGACATGGAGTGAGAGGGAACACTACAGAGAAAGTACTGGGTTGGTAGAAGGGCAGGTCTAGAGAGACCTGCCTTCAGCCCCTGCTTCTGACATCTATTATCTAAGTGATCAAGGAAATCTCTTCGTCATTCAATTCTCTGGGCAAGTCTCAGTGACACTAGGTTTCAAATGAGTCACCATGTACATTTGGAGATGGAGATTCCATACTGGGAGCTCCACATACCAATCAAATCACTCACGATTCAGCAATTTTGGATCCTTTGTTTTTCCTCCAACTGAACTTTATGTCTCATTTTTGAGTCTTTTCACAGGCTAAATGGCATATCTAGGGTTGATTTCCTTCTCCCTGCCTTTTGGGAGAATTCTTGATTTACTTCAAGGTCGAGCTTCTCCAATGGCCATTGCTTCTACATGGAGTCTTTCCTTATCCACTCTGTAGCTATAATGCTTTCTCTCAAAAGTGTCTTGTATTTGCTGTGTGTAATCCAGTTCATATAGGTAACATGTATGTGCACATCTGTGTCTAGACATGTTAATCCTCTCCATTGGCATGTTTCTTGAAGGCAGAGACTTTCACTTTGTTTTTTGCTGATGATATCTTGTGCCATGTCTGGCACATATTGAGTATTTAATAAATGCTTGTTGATGCATGGACTACCAGCAAAGAGTGAGGAGATCTGGGCAGAGTGGTTCTAGTAAACAAAACTGTGAAACTTCACTAGGGAACTCTGGGTAACAATAATAATAATAATAATAATAATAATAATAATATTGTTTACCATGTGCTAGGCACTGTGCTGTGTCCTTTACAATTATTATCTCTTTTTCTCTTTACAACAACTTTAACAGGCAGGTCCTATTAACAGTTAAGGCAAGTAAGACAAACAGAAATTAAGTACCAGCCAGAATCATATAGTCAGTGAGTGTCTGAGACAGGACTTGAACTCGAGTTATGCCTATTGCAGGCCCCTGAGCATGTGCACTCACACACACATACAGCTCTACCCAACTGTCATAATTATGCGAATTTTCAATAATTCTTCATTAAAACTAATATTTGAATATCATTTTAATGGCTCTAAATTATTAATTAACATCAAGGTATTACTTATGCTATGAAAATATTAAAATGAGTGATTAAATTTATTAATACGAGCTATTACTAATCACTTAAACCTGCCTCGTAGACAAAGTCACTCTGTAGTGCACATTATTAAATCAGATTTTCACGGTCCTGACAGCCGATCCAATCTTAAAATCCTTATAGAAAGAAGCTCCTCCCATCACTGATGCGATCACCAATAGGTGGAGAATTCCTCTCTCCCAGTGTACTCCAGACTCAGCTCTCCGTGGGACATGGCTCAACCAATCTCCTCATTTTGTGCCATTTTAGCAATGAGGAAATATGGCGTCAGAAAACACCCAAAAGGTTTATTCGAGTGATTGATCTTGTGGCTCGCAGAGAAAAGGAAAGAGAGATGGTTAGGAGAGCTGCAGCCAATCGCAAACCTTCAGAGGTCTCTGAGCTAAAAAGCTAAGCAGTCGTCCATGAATAGAGAAGAGGCAACTTTCAAAGAACCGGACCTCGGCAATGGAAGGGACCTCGGTGGGCAGTCTGTCTCCTGTGGAAATGAGCAAGGCTGGTGCCCACCACTCCCACAAGTGCCCAGCCAGCGTCCTCTAAGAACAATAACAAAAAGCAAACAAAACAAAACCCTTCCAGGGTAAATAGAGAGATATGAAGCAAGATGTAGGCAAGAAGCATCAGAGGCTGAGCCGGGTCTACTTTCTGGAGCATTAAAAGGCACGCTTGGCAGAGTCCCAGGCCCCATTCTTGCACCAAACATCTGAAGATATTGGGCACCACGTGAACACTTAGAGACACCTGTCCAACAGCAAGGAAAGACCCAAACGCATGCCCTGTTTGGCAGCTGAAGCGAATCTAGGCGCTGTGCCCAGCATCCATATAACGGTGCCCTAAACTGCATCGCTGGGTGTCTTTGTGCCCCTGCTAGCGTCCTGACAGAAGAACGATTGGTTCTGGGCTTATTTGTGAGCTTTGTGAGTGTCACAACCAGATGTACAGTGAAGAGCAGGTTGGATTGGAAATCAAATAATCGCCTTCAATCCTAATTTGGATAACTTTGTTGATTCTGTTAGACTGGAAGCTACTTGGGGACAGGGGCCATCTTTTGCCTCTTTTTCTATATTTAGCCCTTAGCACAATACCTGGCACATTATTTGTTGCTGTGAATTCATTCAGTCATGTATGACACTTTGTGATCCATGGTCCAAACTGTCCATGGGGTTTGCATGGCAAAGATACTGGAATGGATTTCCATTTTCTTTTCCAGTGAATTAAGGGAAACAGAAGTAAAATGACTTGCCTAGGGTCACACAGCTAGGAAGTATCCAAGGCTGGATTTGAACTCAGGTCTTTCTGACTCTAGACTCAGCACTCCATCTTCAGAACACCCTGCTGCCTCCTATCTGATGCATCATATGTGTTTAGTGAATGTTCCTTGAGTGACTAAAGTCATATTAGCTCTCTAAGTCTCAGTTTGCTTCTACACAGCATAAGAAGCTTGGACAAAAGCCCTCGAGGTTGTCTTCCTGCTCTAGATCTAGGATATTCCAAGACAGACGTTTCTGTCTTAGCCAACTTTTATTGGTCCAGAATGACTGCCTTCCATGTAACAATGCAATAGAATCGAGCAGTCGCTAAACTAATGCTGTGACCTTTGACTTTAATTCTGTTTTCTTTTCTCTGCTGCATCCCTCTTGGGTTTGGCGTGGGCACCGATGAGGAAATATTATATAACTTGAGCAAAGTCAGAGCTCTATAGACGGGCATGATCAGGAAAGAAAAAAAAAACTTACATGCCAAGTTGTTTGTGAGTCGAGGGAGCTTTGAAGGAAGCTTCCTAAGACTGTACTCTGAGCAATTCTGTCTAGATGGCATTCGAAATTTGGGCACTGGAGAGGTGAAGAAGAGTCATCAAATGAAATGAAGGGAGCTGAAGACAAGGGAAACAAGGGTGAGGGGGGTGCCGGCCCCTCTCTAGAAATGATGGAGTCCAGGTACAAGTCAACATAGCATGGGGCTGCCAAAGCTTCCACATTAGACAGTGAGCTCAGAGCTGAACTTGAGGCTAGACAAGATCATTTTAAGCTGCCTTAAACATTCCAGGAAGAGTCAGCATCACTGCCATCATCATCATTGTAGCTAGAACATGTGTGGGAGTACAGAGTCTTTGAATTACTTTACAGAAACCCTGGGAAGTAGGAAGTGCTATAATTATTCTCATTTCATGGATGAGGAAATTGAAGCAAAGAGATAGGAAATGACTTACCCAGGACCACAAAACCAGTAGGTATCTGGGGGCGGTTAGCGAACTCCTCCCAAATAATCCCTCACAGAAGATGAAGATTTGGAGTAAGAGTTCTCCTGGAATTTCTTGCTCGTGCCTTTTTTTTTGTTATGATTTTAGGACCAAACAATGGATCTAAAGGCATCAGAGAAACCCAGCTCACACTCTTCCATTTCCCCGCTCCACTCCTGGCTCTGAACGTTTAGCATCCTCTGTGATTTACCTTGTTTCTCTTTCCTGTGGCTTTATTATTATTTCAATACCTCGCACACCAGTGCTTCTCTCCAAACGTTAAAATTCTAATTATTATTTGCTAAATACATTATGTCACGCTGCTTACCTTGGTCTGAAACAGAGAATTGGGACTCTCGCAGACATATGCTCACATCTCCCTCTGAGTACATTTGGTTCTTTGCCTGAATTTTCCTGAGAAGGCTACATTTGCTAGCATTCTGTCAAACGCATAATGGAGTCTCAGCAGGTCTGGCAAGAATATTTTGGGCCGACTGCCTTCAGATATGGCACATTACAGTTCTGGCCCTCGGAATGATCGGATTCACTAAGCTCATATGGATCTAGTCATGGTCAATGGGTATTGCCTTGTAACGGAAAGGAAATGCTCAGGACAAAATAGAACACGTGGAATTTATTGAAGGAAATAATATAGAGATATATGGAAAGAGAATACGCAGTCGTATATCATAGGATTTACAGGTAGAGGAGCCCTTCGTGATTAAGTACTATAGTGGGGCCTGCATCTGGCAGCGAAACTCTCATTTGGAGCCAGAGCCAGAATAAAATGTAATTGAGGGGGCAGCTGGGTAGCTCAGTGAATTGAGAGTCAGGCCTAGAGACGGGAGGTCCTGGGTTCAAATCCAGCCTCAGACACTTCCCAGCTGTGTGACCCTGGGCAAGTCACTTGACCCCCATTGACTACCCTTACCACTCTTCCACCTAGGAGCCAGTACACAGAAGTTAAGGGTTTAAAAAAAAAAGAAGAAGAAAAATGTAACTGAGATGTGTTTAACAAAATAAGGAAAAATACAAGCAAACATAGAAGATGCTGGTTTGTGGTTTCTGAAGTCCACATGTGGCCTTCAGGATTCAACTTTGTTTGAGTTTAATTGCATGGGTGCGATTCCCTCACTGTACACACAGTGACATGGCCGAGGGACACTATTCAATATATCAGGTGAAAGGTACTATTAGGCCCAGAACTAGACTGGCCATTATGTGAATGGAGGGAAAAACAATAATATGAGAAATGTGTTAAAGATAAAATGCCAAGATTTGGTCCCTTATTGGGTATGTGGAGTGATGGAAAGTTGGGGCTAGAGAATTACACAGAAGTTGTGAACCTTGGCCGTTGGAAAGATGGTGGTGGTTCCCTTAATAGTAACTGAGAACTTCAGCAAAGAGGTGGATTGGGGGACTTACCTCGCTTTTGTTCATGTTGAGTTTGAGATGCTTATGGGATGTGCAGCTCAAAATGATAACAAAAAAAGTTGGATATGAGGAAAGCTCAGAAGAAAGAGCACAGCTGGATATAGAGAGAGCACGGTCAGAAGGGCCAATTGAGTCACCGTGGGTTGAGAAGGTCATCAAATAATGTTTGGGTGGTGCTTTGACAGAGACTTTTCATTATTAGGCATGAAGCTCCTCGGGGTCAGAGGTCATTTATTTTATTTTTCTTGGTTTTATCCGTAATACTTAAATTAAATGTCTACTATACAAGCCAGTAAGTAAGTGCACATTCGTTAAGAGTCTACTACTGGGCTATGTTCTAGAAATTCAAAGAGAGAACTTAATTAAAATAATTTGCTGAATTAGGGCTGCAACACCTTTGTCTATACATGGCTGGAATAATGCAGAAAATACAACTGGAGACATAGTTGGATGGCCAAACTACTAAGGTAGCACATTGACAGATTCATGTGGCATGGGACAAAAGATCAAAAATGAACTGGTCCCATTACTGACTGGGAGGAAATGTGCAGAATTGTTTTGGGAAATTTTCCAATGCTTTTAAAGCACCCAAACTAGGTCAAAGACTCATTCTTCTGATACACATGTTCCCCCAGAAATATAGGATGGTTGTTAATTCTAGATCAGCATATACGCTGAATAATTAAAGTTAAAGAGGCCCCTGAGGTGAATAGAAAGATTCATGGTGGATGCGAAAAGGCTGGTAGAATATTGCCAGATATAGCTTGAACTTAGGAAGTTACATCTTATGGCATATCATTGAAGATAGACAGACAGACAGACAGACAGACAGACAGACAGACAGATAGATAGATAGATAGATAGATAGACAGACAGACAGATAGATAGATAGATAGATAGATAGATATAGATAAAGATAGGTATGATAGATGGATAGATAGAAAGATGGATAGATAGATGTGATAGATATGGTAAATAGATAAATAGATAGATAGATAGATAGATAGATAGATAGATAGATAGATATGTGATAGATGGATGGATAGACATATGGATGGCTAGATAGATATAGATAGATATGATAGCTAGATAGCTAGATAGAGAGATAGATAGATACATGGATAGATACATAGATACATGGATACATAGATAGATAAATAGATATGAGGTAGCCTGATTATATGCAAAGAAAGAAGAATAAGAGGTAGACAAGCAAGGGCTACCCTCTTCTCATAAGAGTTAAAATATATACACACACATTGGCTGAATTATCTATGGAGAAAATCCCTAAGAAAAGGGCCATTTATCAGACAGGGGAAGCCATAGGTGGCTCCCAATTTACACTGATGGAGGATATAAGATCATGGAGAAGTCACAGGTCCACTGGCTTATTAGAGGAAAAAAAGGAATATTAGGAATATTTTGCTTAGTGGACTATAAAGACTATACGGTACTTCTCTTTCAGAGGAAATTCATCATTTTTAGATTCCATAAAAAGGAGGCACCCTGGAAGGCTCACAGAGTGTGGTCATGAGCTCTATTTCTAAGATACCTTGAACTAGCATCAGGAAACAATAATAAAAAAGTAAAAGCATAATCAAATCAAAGAACCACATAACAAATCTACATCAAATCCCAGCCCATTTTTTTCAGCAATGGAGACCTAATGATTCTACTTCCCATATTCCAATATAATAAGTAAAGGTATTAATTTACAGGCAAAGAAGGTCTCTTTCCTTAATATTTCCATATTTTAACATTGTTCAGGCTTTCTTACAAGCTGTCCCAGAAAAATTATACCCTTCAATCAATGGAAGACCTCCTTTACTTCATTTTGATAATATAAAATGTTTTCTTTCTGTTCATTCTAAAATTTTGTTTCTTGCATTCTTCATATCAGGATCTTCTTATATCTTTTTATCATTAAAATGCATTTTCATGACTAATATGGAAAAATGTTTTTACATAATTGAACATGTCAAATTGAAATCACTTTTCTTTCCATCTCATGAAGCAGTGAGGGGGAGGAGGGAATTAAAGAGGGAGGATAGAAAAGAAGGAGGGAACTTGGAACATGAAATCTTAGAAAAATGAATTAAAAACTGTTTTTACATGTAATTGAGGAAAAATAGTAAAATACGTTTTAAAACAAAGTTTCTTTTTCTGTAACAGTTATTTTGATTAAGTTATTTCAATAATTTAACTCAGGCATAAGAATATAGATTATCGTGACATTTTACAAGCTAAATGAACTCGGTTGGCTCTCTGTCCTTGGATGGAATAAATCTTCTGTTGCTTTGGGTTGACTCTAAATATTTTATTGCTTTTTCCTTTACCTCGTGGGCGCTCATTTCACACTTATCATTTTCTAACTTCTTCACAAAGTGCATTTTAATCCTTTTGTCCCTTTTGCTCCGTAGCTACCCAAATACTCTTTGTATTGCATTTCTGATAGGTCAGTTTGTGGTATGTACATGCTAGACACAAATAGGTTGTAATGTAGTGAGGTTGAATTACCAAAAAGTTATTTTTATACATTATTGAAAAGAGAATTAAGTTCCTTCTATAAACGTTTATTAAGCACCTCTTATGTGTCCATATGCCATCTCATATGCCATCATCTCATAGGGCAACATCAGAATAAAAAAATAGTGCCTGTCTTCAAAGAGTCAGTTCATTAGTTCAGTCTAATGGGGGAGGCAATAAACAACAAAAAAAATCCAAATAAGATTTATACAGGATGAACTGGAGAAAGAAAAGGGAAACAACCTACCAGAGCTGGGAATGGTCAAAAGCTTCTTGTAGGAAGTCATTTATCTGGGACTTAGAGGAAGACAAGAGGCAGAAAAAGTCTAGGCATGAGAAATAGCTCATTTCATGAGGGAAGGTCCTCACATGTTTGGGGTGCCCAAAAGCCTAACCCACTGATGGTTTTGAAACTTTTTGGTTGCCCTCAATCTGATTTAGCCCAGCTCCCAAGGCTATTTTACCAGGATGTGACCATTGCACGTGCTACAGCTCTACAGCCTCTTGGAGCCACAGATGAGAGCCGAGTGAAAGATGGACATCAAAGGTGGATGATGGTCCTGAAATGCTTTCTGCAAGCCCTCACACATGAGGTGCCTCTTTCCCCAGAATTCCCCATACACTGGATAAACACTTATTAGATATGGTATATAGACCAACCATTTTCAGTTATGACTGTGTATAAATGATCTCTAAATTCATTTCCAATTCAGAAATTCTATGACTCTGCATGACAAGAAATGGAACCAGGGCAAGAACAAAAATATGTGGAATCAGCTACAAGTTTCATGAAAAATCCCATTGGGGGAGCAGAGTATAGTATGAAATGGATGGAAGCATAGACTCCTTTTGGGTTGACTCCTTTGTCATATGAGGAAACTAAGACCATAAGAAGAAAAGAAAATCAGTTTTGTACCTGAGAAGGATAATACAGTTCATGTAGTCCACAGTGAGGAAACTGAGGTGGCCAAGAGTCACGAAGTAGATTCTCCAAGACCATACAGGGGGTAAGGGGCAGAGCTGAGATTCATATTCTGTGGTCAGTAGCATTCCATTGCACCACACTGTCTCCCATTATCCAGCTGAATAATCAAGTAGAAGAGTACTGTCAACATTAAGTCTCTCAACAGACATGGAAGCAGGGGAGCTGACAGCATAGCCTCCTCCCTGCTCTCGGGTCTCTTTTGCCTTTATGTTACTAAAGCCCACGACTCATCTTGATCTAATTGTAAGAGATTCCACTAGAGAATGGTGCCAGCTGCAACCACATTGTCCTCAATTTCCATGAATTGCCAAAAAAGCTAAAATCCCAGCAAATTGAGTGCTTGCAAAGTTTACATAATTTTGTTCACATTAAGAACTTTTAGTTATTTAAATGTAATCTGTTCCTTTCTGGTGTAATATCATAGTGTTTTGGGTGCAAGGAAGATAAGGACTAGGGCTTAATTCATTTAAATTCCATTATACAGCCACTGTGTGAGGGGATAAACATCTCTCTCTCTTAAAGAAGAAGAGCCTTTGGGGAACAGGCAATGCAAGTTAATAAAGCTTTCACCTTTTATACCCAATAAGACACGGCCCTGGGGATGCAGCCTCTAGTTATTTAGATACATTCCCCCCTTATTTTACAGTGAGTAGTGTTTGCCTTTCAGCTCTGGGGCCTCCCCGCACTGGGTAGCAGAGGGAAGGCGTCCCATATATCGTCAGCTAGTGTGTCCAAAGTTTTATGAAACACAACTGAATTCTGTACTTGGGAAATTGAGGTCAGAGGTTGAACTGTATAAGGAGTTTTCAGCTCCTTGACATTATTAAGCTCATAAGAAGGGTAGCTACCACCAAGAGAACACACAGCCTCCACTCACAGCAAGTTGGCTCATATCAAGCCCAGCTAATGAAAAGGAGGGATACTGCGGGCTGAAATATGGGTGAGGTGCCATTCTTTGATTTCCACTAGGAAGCGCAAGGACTTGGGTTCTAGGATTCCCCTGCTGCATTTCTATGGAAGACGATTCTCCTATTTCTGTGGTCTCTTTCTACCAACTTGGCAAACTGAAAAATGAGAAACAACAATTTTAATTTTTTTTTCATCCTCAATTTCCTTCCAACCCTGCACCAGACTCCAGATACAATAGAATGTTTCTTCCATCCCCAACCCCCATCCCCCAAACTTCTTAGCTCTGTGATTCTGCGGGAAATGATTTCATTTCCTTCAGTCTCAGCTTTTTGATCAATAAAATGGTGATAATAGCAGGGACTCACCAGGTTGCAGTAAGGATCAAATTGGTTAAGATAGTTAAAGTCCTTTACAAACATTTTCATTCAGTCGTCTTTCAGTCATATTTGACTCTTCATGACTCCATTTGGCTCCATTTTAGGGTTTTCTTTGCAAAGATACTGTAATGGTTGCTTCTCCAGTTTTTCAGATGAGGAAAATGAGATCAAGAGGGTTAATCAACTTGTCCAGAGTCATACTAACTAACTTTAAAATATGTAGTAATAAGCCACTTTTATGCATAGGGAAAGAAAGTATAATGCTTACCAGTAAAGTCAGCATAGATGACAAAAAAATTGAGACTCGTCCATTATTCAGGCATCCTCTGGAGATCTTGAAACTCCCACATAGACAATGGAAGAGAAGGAGGCTACCCTGTAGTACTGTATAACGATGTACTTTATTATTGTATTTAATGTTGTCAATGTCCTACTGTGTGTTTAATTTATCAATTAAACTTTATTATGAATACGTATATACAAGAAAATAATATTATACATTGAGTCCACAAGTGTTTCCTTATATTTGTGACTTCAGCCATCCATAGTAGGTTTCGAACACAAATATGAGCTAGTAAAAATGCTAGCTATTTTTCTGTTCTTTGCCCTGTCATGCATTCTCTTCCTTTCCCTCCCCTCCTCTCATCTTCCCCTCTCCTCCTCTTCTCTTCTCTTCTCTTCTCTTCTCTTCTCTTCTCTTCTCTTCTCTTCTCTTCTCTTCTCTTCTCTTCTCTTCTCTTCTCTTCTCTTCTCTTCTC
>NC_058133.1:4807887-4846102 GCF_016433145.1 Gracilinanus agilis | reverse complement strand
CTCTCCTCTCCTCTCCTCTCCTCTCCTCCCCTCTCATCTTCCCCTCTCCTCTCCTCTCCTCTCCTCTCCTCTCCTCTTCTCTTCTATCTCCTCTCTTCTCCTCTCTTTCTACAAAGTACTTAGGAAAATAAAGCCTGCCAACTTGGAATTGTTACTTCAGATAGGGACAGGGTAGAGAAACAGACAATGAGTTTATCATTTTCTTATACTGTGCCTTATGCCTTTATGTGCCTTTATGATGAGGACTTGAGTTCACATTCTGACTTTGACAATTATTCCCAGTGAGACTTTATAGGACTGACATCCTTTGGGGTGTGTTTCCTCACTTGCAAAACTGATCCATTAGACTAGAGGATTCACTAGGTTTCTTGCCTAAGTCCCATGATATTACGAATTGGGAAATTTTATTTCTTGACCATCAAGAGAGGTTAAAATACAAATTAATTATACTTCCCCAGGTATAATTTCATATGGTATCATTTCATAGCTATGAATTTCTCTTCTCTGAGATTCTGATGCCTTTGTGAAAAGGCATCTGCTTAAAGCAGGGTTAGTCAGTCAGAGGCACCAATAACCAAAGTAATTGAGACAACATAAAAACAAGTGTACTGCATATTTGCAACTTGATTAAATTATGTATCTTCAATAAATAACCATTATTTTTTCCTCATCCCCCACTTATTTTTAAAATATTACACATATATATTCAAATAATATTCTTATATTCATATATCATAATTTGTTTAATCATTCTTCATTTTATAGACATCCTCAGCATTCATAGGTCTTTGCAACATCAAGAAGGATAGTTTATACAATATGTTTGTATTAATGTCCTCTTTCCTCCTTTCTTTCATCTTTCTTGGATATAGAGATTTTATTAACATACTTTTTGTTGCTGTTCAGTTGGGTCTGAATCTTTGAGACTACAGTTGGAATTTTCTTGACAAAAATTCTGGAATGGTTTTTCATTTTTCCCTCTACCTTATTTTATAAATGAAGAAACTGAGGAAAACAGTGTTAAGTGACCTGCCCAAGGTCACACAGTAAGTGTCTGAGGTTGGATTTGAACTCATAAAAGTGAGTCTTTTAGTCTTTTTGTCTAGTCCTGACACTGTATACATTGTACTACCTAGCTGCCCAAATTATGGTATAGAATAGAGCACGTTTAGTCTCTACATTTGATTAGCTCATATGTGCTACATGAAAATCATATTTTATGTTAAATTATCCTTGCTTTATTGTATTAAAATGCTTTTTAGGATAGAGAAAAATGCTGCTAGAATTCATAAACTTATTTTTTTCTTCAGACAAATTGGAGGGTTTATTTATAAATTTTATGTATTTTTCCCTTGCAGTTCAGTCAAGTATGCCTAATTTTATGGAGTTCCAAAATTCAAAGGCTCCAATTTTAGAATATTAATAGAATGAACTCCTCCACAGTATAACAGAAGAAATGTTGCTAAAAAATCCTCTTCTCATGGCTAAATTCTGTGCGGAGTTGACCATGGGCTCTCCAGATTATGGTAGCACAATGCAATATCTAAGTTACTGAAACAGGAAAGGTATTATTCACACTCAATACATGTACAAATTTACAACTGTCCAAACATCAGAGACCATTGCCAAGATAGTTAGGTAAGAATGTAATAAACTGTTATTAAACAATATCTTGTTAATATTGAAAATTTCCATGGAAATATCATCAGTAACTACTCATACCGTTATTTTCTCATCAATATAAATTTTTTTTGGAAATAATTGCATAGGAATTTAAAGATAATCCTTAATCGGATTCAGTTTTTCCCTTCATAAAATGGAGACAAGACCCTTATAGTCTCTCCAAGGGGATTATTAAGAGAATGAAGTGAAAAAAAATTAAAGCTCTTAAAAGTAGGATATCATGTCTATCGTAATAAAATTAATAATGAGTTGTAAGAGAAATGGTAGAAGCAGGAGTAAGTATCATCAACAGCAATAGTAGTAATAATGGTGGTAGAATTGTCACAATTAATATAGGAAAAGAAAAGAGAAGCAAGTTTTTTATAATAGTATTTTTATGTAACAGACAAGATCTTTCCATCCACAGAATTTCCTTGCACAGGGTGTGCTACTGATAACAATATGTCCCAAGATATTATAAAAACTAAAGAAAAAATAGAAATTACCTTGAATGTTAAACTAAATTAAATGGAAAATATATATATATATATATATATATAATTAACATGTATTAAGGGAAATCTTAAATGAGAATAGCTAATTATCCATTAGTTTTGGCCTACTTATCACACATATTTACAACTGGAAAAAGATGATGAAATGCAGTTGGGTGCATGACCCTTTGAACTGTTCTAGCAGTACATATGACTTGGGTAGAAATTCTGGATGAACAAAGAGTTGGGCCCAGATTTGAATAGAGGAGGAAGAAGAAGAGGAAGAGCCAAATTATATTTGTGAATGTGTGAAGTCCTTTTAATGATATTGCCCTCAACTTAATGACCAGGTATCAAATATCAAGATTTCTTTGTTCATCTTCTAAGCCAAAGAGCTCTGATATACCAGACTCTGAAAGAGTAAAGCTATTGGTCACCTAAAAGGAACTGAAAAGTTGTGTGGTGGAATTAAATTGACCACAACATATTACTAAAGCAGAAAAGGAGAGAAGCAGCCAAAAGAATAGAAACAAGGAAATATTCAATATGAAATTATGTGATATAGAAACAATGGATTACATCATGTTCAAAGAGGAAATGACCCAATATTTTTGGTGTATCCACTATTTAAAATTTACAGTATGGGAAGATATGGAGAATTGTAAGGTTGAGAAGGTTTGGGTAGAGGGTAAACTGATCTGTTGGAGGGAGAACACACAGAGATATTATCATAAATTAAAAATATTTAAATAATGAAATAATAAGCATAGATAGTAGATGCTTTCATGATTCCAATTTTATAGTTCAGAAAACCGAGAAATTCAATGATTTGTCTAAAGTCACCCAGCAGGTGCTGAACAAAATATTATTGATTGCTCTTATTATCCTATCATTATTTGAGATATTATGGGTTGTTTTGCATCTCAAATTCACATTTTTAGGGGGCAGTTGGGTAGTTCAGTGGATTGAAAGTCAGGCCTAGAGACAGGAGGTCCTAGGTTCAAATATGACCTCAGCCACTTCCCAGCTGTGTGACCCTGGGCAAGTCACTTGACCCCCATTGCCCACCCTTACCACTCTTCCACCTATGAGACAATACACCAAAGTTAAGGGTTTAAAAAAAAACAAAAAAAACAAATTCACATTTTTAAAATCTCACATAGAGGTTATGTGACTCCATGTACCATCTGTAAGGGGAGAAAGGGTAAAGGTCATTTTGGTAGACAAACATGGTCTGCCACTTAGATGGCATGGGCCGATAAAACCGTGTTTTCTCTGAACTATAATGAAGTATCAGAGCAGAACTTTCAGGCACTAATACCAATAAGTTCACTTCTCAATAAATTCTTCTTGAAGACATGCACTAGGCCAAGAGTCATGGTTGTGTTTATTTGCTTGATGGCTAGCTTGGTTTGATTGTGAAGTGAAGGAAGGTAATTTTCAGCCAGCTTAGAGCTTCTAAAAACAAATCCTTCCAAATGTCCTTCTGGCCCAATGCACCGAAATTCTCTCTAGTGCTTCAGAATGTTATGAAACCATCCCCGCCAGACCGATTCCTCGTTGCTCTGAGGTGAATGCCTGGGAATTCGGTTCCATTTGCTGCAGATGTGGCCACTTGTAGCCATAGCCCATATTTTTCTAGCATCCCTGTTGGTCTGCTATTTCTTTTCAAAGCACGATGAGTTTTCATGACAGGGTTTTGGTCCATTGGCTAATTCAGCTGCTCATTATAATACAGCGAGATTTTGCTGAATACATTGAGTACTACTTATGTTTTAATGAGCATTAATGAGCTTTGTGATTTTCCTGTGGAGCTAAACTCGTATCTCATTAGGTGGATTCCCAGAATGCCTAAAGGTGAGCAGACACAGCTTTAGAGATATATAAGGTAATTTCATACTTAATTAGCTCCTTACTTGCCATGCTACTGATAAACATCTAGGACTGTGGCAGGAAATGGCTAACCTGGTTTTGGCTATGACAAATCAATGAAATGTGAGAAATCTCAGAGTTCCTGTGGGAGTGGTCAAAGGCCATTGCTCAGGTAGTAAGGATGCTGGAATATTAGGGGGGAAATAGAGGAAACTGAGCATGAAATGGGAGAGTTAAAGGCATTTTTACTTAAATGGTGTTACCGAAAGCATGTTAAACAATTCAGGCTTGTACGCAACCTTACTTTCGAAAAATGAGCCTGCTTTCTTTGGAGAAGGAGACACGCTAAGAAAACTCTCTCTCCCAATACAGATGGGCACCTGCTTTACCCCTTAAAGCCAGAGAGAGAGAGAGTTGCTTGATAAACTAAGAAGTTGGCAGTGGCTTGCACAGAACCAGAAAGTATATGGCAGAAGCTGGACTTCCAACAACCCTCTGTGGCTGAAACCGTCTCTCTACCAATAGCACAACATGGCCTTTTAGTTTTTGTTAGACTATGAACACCTTTGAGCTGCCAATAATAAAGCCAGGGTTCTAGTGCAGATCAGGCCACTCTCTACTTTTCAGTGAGTTGTTTAAACTTACTTTCCATGTCTGCACTTCTCTTTCTAAACTCTAAGTGAGGACATTGTTTTTGATGACTCTTAAGGACCCTTTCAGCTCGAGTTCAATGGTTTGGTGGAATTCAATACACATGGGATTGATAATAATGAGGATTTTTGAACATTTAAAGGTCAAGACAGTAATAAAGTCAAATACCATTTCATCAGTTTTATCTCCTTGACGCATGAGGAGTAGCTTCACTTTCAATTTTCCTATTAGCAGCAAAAATGTTGATCATTTTCAAATGTTTCCTAATTTTTATATTGAATTTTTTTAAAACATGAGAAGAAAAACTGATCCATTTCAGCTCTAAATGGCAAATGAATGTAAATGATGAATGTTCTGCTTGAAAATCATGGTTTTAAAATGATTTCTAGAATCACATTTCCAAGTTCCATCTATACATACCTATCATAGAGTCACTTGCATTCAAATATGGACGTCTTGATGACATAATTCTTGGTATGGTAACAAAATGAAAGTATCAACTATTACTTACCAAAATATGTCTACCCTTACTCAGTTTCCCCTGAGATGGCTTAGAGTTGAGGAGAGAAAGTGGGGAGGGGCATGACAAAATGAAAAAAAAATGTGTAGCTACATTGATGAGATATACCTTGACCTCTTAGAGGACAAGGTGTGAGCCGGGCAACCAAAACGGTCTCCATCTTGAAGTGCAGGATCATTTTAGATATATGTGCATATCTGTATATATGTACATATGCCTATGAGGCAGCTAGGTGGGCTCAGTGACTAGAGCACTGGGCCTGGAATCAAGAAGACTTGAGTTCAATTTAATCTCAGACACTTAATAGCTGTGTGCTCCTGTGCCAGTTACTTCATCTGTTTGCCTTCATCCACTGAAAAAGCAAATGGCAAACCCTTCCACTATCTTTGCTAAGAAAACCCCATGGTCAGTATTAGCACGCTTTGGTCCATGAGGTCCTAAAGAGTCAGATATGACTGAACATAAATAGATCTGTATACAATGTGTATATATAACATACACACATATATAATTATATGCAAGCGCCTCTATGTATGTGTATATATGTATGTATTTGTTTTCATATGACTATATACACATATACATGTTTTAACGCATTGTTTTTGTTGAGTCATTTCAGTGGTATCCAATTCTTCATGACCCTTTTGGCATTTTCTTGGCAAAGATACTGAAATGACTTGCCATTTCCTTCTCCAACTCATTTTACAGATGAGGAAACTGAGGCAAATGTGATTAAGTGACTTGCCCAAGTTCACACAGCTGGTAGGCATCTGAGTCTAGATTTGAACTAAAGGAAATGATTATTTCTCACTTCAGGTCCTGAATTCTGTCCTCTGTACCAGCTAGCTGCCCCCTACACACATTAGAGATCATATAATCCAGCCACAGTCTCTCATTTTCAAATGGAGAAAGTGTTCCTCAGAGATGAAGTGTCATGCCCAAAGTCACATAACTCATAACTGATAGGCCAGAAGGTCAACAACAATCATCTGTCTCAAAAGTCTGTCTGATTAGCATATCATGCTGCTTATTTAATTAAGGACAATCATTGTTTTTTGAAAGGAATGAATCTAGGTCAACCTCCTCTCTTGGTAATGCTTCAGGCACCTCAACAACCACTAAATGAATGATCAAATGAAGGAACATTGGCGAGTTGGGGGGAATTCTTTAAAGCACTACATCTATTTCGGCTTGCTACTAACTGAAGATTTAAAAAAAATTGCTTACACAATATTCTGAGTTGGTAGAACAAGCACATCCCCTAATTATGTACTTTCTATGTACACAATCTTTTTTTATCACCTTACAGGAATTTTTTTTAAAGGTGAGAGAGGAATGTTCCCTCACACACATCATCAAACACAGGTAAAGGGGCAGTAGCACTGAGGAGCCTCTCATAAAATAAATTGAAATCCAAGGGAACTCTTTTCATTTTTTACCCATTTTTATATTGCATATATAATACATCTGTTGGGTGATATATAATATATGTGCTCTATTTTTACAAAGCACTGAAAATATTTTTTCTCCCCCTAATTGGGCTTTACCCTTTCCACAAAATATATATTTTTACCTATCACCAAAAATAATTAAGAGGGCTGGAATAGCATTAGTTCACCCTGTCTCCCCAACCTTGTCCTCCAGCTTCATAAAGGAAATGGAAAAATATGATTTTCTGAGAGGCAAAAACTGTATGTGTTTGTGTGTGTGTGTGAAACACACAAACACACACACACACACACACACACCC
The DNA here is from genome assembly GCF_016433145.1 of Gracilinanus agilis. NCBI lineage: Eukaryota > Metazoa > Chordata > Mammalia > Didelphimorphia > Didelphidae > Gracilinanus > Gracilinanus agilis. Next base: position 4,839,153 of record NC_058133.1, on the reverse strand, counting down.
CTCTGCTCCAATATAATTTTTACATATGGTTGAGGAAATCAGGTGGCGTAAGTATTTCAAATGCTAAATCAGTATAACATAAAGCCTTTTGATAATTTTAAGTATTTCTTGACCTCCTTATTCATTTTGTTCAACATAAAATCTTATTATTAGTAGTAGTAATTTTTGTATGAGAAGAGAAGAAATATGGGAACAATTTCAGTTTGAATTCAACGTGTTGAAGTTTGAATTGGAAGATGATCAAAGCTGTATTTTCTATTGCCTACGCTAACAGAAATTGAGGCTAATATTCTTATTTAGTTTTATTTCTTAAAACCTTTTCTTTTTGACTTAGAATCAACATGGTGTATTGGTCCAAGCCAGAAGAGTGATAAGGGCTAGGAAATGGGGGTTAAGTGACTTTCCCAGGGTCATACAACTAGGAAGTATCTGCAGTCAAATTTGCACCCAGGATCTCCCATCTATAGGCTTGGCTCACAATGCACTGAATTACCTAGTTGCATCCATAATGTATTCATTTTAAAGAACTTTTTTTGGCATTGATGTTTTTCCTCTCAAAATCCTGGTTTCCTCAAGTTTGTCTTGTCCTATTAAAGGTGGAGACTAGTACAATGAATTTATATTAAAATTATGATATGAACTAATTTCCTTTTTAAAATCTCATATTTTTTTCTTTTATAGACTAGTTGTACATACAACTTTAATAATGATTTTCTGACATTTGGTTATCCATGTTCTTTCCCTCCCTTCCTCTCTTCCACATTCTCTGGGATGGCCAGTAAGTAGTATGACATGTTTTATATATATGCTATCACACAATGCAAATTTCCATGTTCATCATGTTATGAAAGAAGACATGTCACTTATCAAGTAAGTTAAAAGAAGAAAATAAAGTGGAAAATGGAATGATTAATCTACATTCAGACTCCACCACTTCCTTTTATGGATGTGCATAGGCTTTTCATCATGTGTCTCTTCAAGTTGTCTTGGATCATTGCCGATTATAGTTGTCATTCATGGTTGATCATCATACTAATTTTTGTTGCTAAATACAATGTTCTCCTAGTTCTGCTTACTTCACTTGGCAGCATTTCATATAAGTCTTTCTTGTTAATTTTTCTTGGGGGTGGGATGTTCTGTTTGCCATTTATTATGGCACAATAGTGTTCTATTTCAATTAAATGTCACAGCCAGTTCAGTCATTCTGAATTGATGGATATCCCCTCAATTTCCAACTTTTTGCCAATATAAAAAGAGCTGCTATTGATATCTTTGTTCAAGTAGGTCCTTCCCCCTTATGTTTGATCTCTTTTGCATATAGACCTCATACTGGTATTTCTGGATCAAAGGGTTTGCACAGTTTTGTGGTGCTTTCGACATGGTTCCAAATTGCTCTCCAGAATGGTTGTATCAGTTCAGCTCCACCAACAGCGTATCTGTGTCCCCGTTTTTGCACATCCCTCTAACATTGATCATTTTCCTTTTTTATCATATTATCCAATCTTATTGACATGAGGTGGTACCTCAGAATTGTTTTGATTTGCATTTCTCTAATAGTTATTTGTGGCATTTTTTTCATATGACTAGAGACAGTTTTATTTTCTCCATCTGAGAAATGCCTGTTCATTTCTTTCATAATTCATCAACCAAAGATTGATTTTTATTCTTCTAAATTTGACCTATTTTCCCATATATTTCAGGAAGCAGGCCTTTTTAAGAATCACATGCTACAATTACCCAGCTTTTGTTTTCCTTATAATATAGTTTGATTTGTTTTTATTTGCAAATTCTTTTTCATTTAATGTAGTCAGTTATCTGCTTTCCATTTCATGTTTCCTCTCTTATTGGCTCATAAATTCTTTGTTTATTCAGAGGTCTGACAGGTACACTATATGGTACTCCCCTCACTTATTCATGACATCACTCTTTATACATCATTTAACTATTTTGACTTCGTCTTGGTTTGTGGCCTGAGATGTTGCTCAATGCCTCATTTCTGCCATACTGTTTTCAAATTTTCCCAGAAGTTTTCATCAGCTAGTGTGATTTTCTTCCACAAGTTTAGATCTTTGGATTTGTCAAACACTAGCTTACTATGTTCATTTACTACTGTGTATTGAGTGTCTAATCTATTCCATTGGTCGACTACTCAGCCAGAAGCATATTGTTTTGATGGTTGTAATTTTATAACACAGTTTGAGGTCCAGTTCAGTTAGGCTACCTTCTTTAATGTTCTTTCTCTTCTGTAATTCATTTGATATTCTTGACCTTTTGTTCTTACAAATGAACTTTGTTGGGATTTTTTTTCTAGCTCTATGAAATAACTTTTGGGCAATTCTTTGGAATGGCACCGAATAGGAGAATTAATATAACTAGACTTCTCATTTTTATTAAAGCAATTTGTTCTACCTATAAGTAGTTGATTTTTTCCAGTTGTTTAGATCTGACTTTGTGTGGAAAGTGTTTTGTAATCATATTCATATAGTGCCTGAGTTCATATTGACAGGTGGTTATCTGCCAATTTAATCAGCAACTTTTATGAAGCACCTAATAAATACTAAACAAGCATTAAGTACTAGGAATACACAGACAAAAGCAAGACAACCCCTACCCTAGGAAATCCACAACCCAAGTGGAACAAACAGCATATGTAGGCACATACATACACCACATAGCCCAGGTGCAAGGGAATTTGAGGGAGAGACAAGGGAAGAAGATGTCAGGAAAGGCATTGTGTAGAATGTAGCCCTTGAGCTGACTTTGGCAGAAACCCCAAATATTCCTTGAATGCATGGAGTTTATTCAATGTAAAGGCACACAAATCAGCAATAATTTTCAAGGAAGAGCAAAAGCAATAATCTGGTTGGAACAATGTGTGCATGTGGTAGGAGAATGGGCACACTCTAAAATGCAATAAATAAGAAAAGGTGGGCTGGGGGCAAGTTCTGAAGGTATTTGCATGCCACAGGAATGTGTTCTTATACCTGAGGGCCACAGGGATGATGGGATTGATGGAGATGGTAATGTTGTGTTTAAGGAAAATGAGTCTGGGAACTATGTGAAGGAAATCCTGGCTCTAGGATGAAATCCAATCAGTAAGTTATATTATTCAGCAAGGCTAGAGGTTAGAAGAGCCAGAGCAAAGTTTTAGATGTGTTCAGATGTGTAGACAAGGACGTGATCCAGAAGGATTTCTTGGTGGTAGAATCAATACAGATAACATTTAAGAGTAATAATATAATCACAGCAATTACTTACTAAAAATAGTGAGGCAGCATGGTGTAAGGAACAGAGCTCCAATTCTGAAGAAAGATGAATTCCTGGTCAAGTCCTTTCTCAGGACACATCTTTATTCAGCACCCTGGACAAGTCACTTCATGATCCAGAGGGCCTGGAAACTTTCCAATACAATAAATTACAATAAATCATCTGCTTCCCTCTATGGAGTTTCCATATTGAAAGATAGTGGATACTGAGGAAATCAGAGGCCCAGATTAAATGTAAAAATTCCTAGTCAAAATATAAATGACAGGAATCTATCACCGAAAATTTCTTAAAGTGATTAGACACATAAAAACACAAAAATACATAGTACATAACGTATAACATATGTATAATTTATTTACAGAATTTTAGTTTAGCATTTTATATATGCTTTAGGTGTGTTTATGCATGTACACATGCAATATACATGCATATATGCATATCCACATGTATCTTAATACATTTATACACACATAACCATATACAATCATATGTCTCTGTGAATGTACATACACTTGCATATTTCTATATATACATATGTTTTCAATGCTCCCAAGAGGTAGTCCAGACATTATTTTTAGTCATCTTGACAGATTAAGGAATGAAACTCTGGATGGTTAAGTAACTGGTCTATAATTACAGATAAATGAGAGAGGCAGGACCAGAACCCAGATCTTTGTAAATCTGGCCAATTCTCTGACCCAATATACCTTGATACAGGTAACACACATATAAATATTTTCACTGTTGAGATTTCTTCCTACATATTCCCAAAGCTAAAATAAACAATCACATAGGCACACATACACATACACACATATATAAATGATGATATGTGTATATCCCTTTTAAATAAAAAATGTGGAGTTTTCTTCCTGTGTTCCATGAAGGATGTAAGATTATAGGGATACTCCACTAATTACTTTGTTCTTAAATAGTAAGATAATTACTAGAGCAATATTCTATTCAAAAAGAAAATTAGATCCACCCCCTGGCATAGGGAAATTAGAAGGCTTTCTAAGTATATATCTTCCCTTTATTTGCAACATGTTCTCCTTTTGTCCCTCTCAAATGCTCATTTTGGTACTGGAAATAACACATGTCCCCTTTTCATCGATCTAACCCAGTCTACATAGCAGAAGGTACTCTCTTCCATGTCAGGATAAACAGAGCTGCCATACCCAATATGGGAAATCTGTGTAGAACTGACTCTGAATAAATTCTATGTGCAAGCCAAGCCACATTAGGCAATACCAATGGAAGAGATGGGGATCACATTACGTACACACTATTAAGCATTGACTCCAAGTTACAGAAACTATGGTGATCCCTGAGAATTCAAAGGAAGGCACAAGAAAACAAAACAGAAGGAAGCAAACCACCATCACTGATATTATAATAATCCTTGGACTCCAGGAAAATGCTTTCTGATGGGGAAGAGTAGTTCTGGAGAACTCTGGAATACCCCTTGCATATAGAATAGTTGGAAGATGAAGTTAGACAGGAAGAAACTTCCTGGGGAGACCAAGCAACACCTTCTGCAGGAGTCAGCCTTTAGCTTTGGGTCTAAAGGAAGCCAGTGGTTCAGAGGCAGAAGTATGGAAGGGGAGAATTCCAGGCTTGAGAGGAAGTCCTGAGCAAATATCTAGACAAAGGATGGAATGTTTTGGGAAAGGAACAAAAGGAGAACTGGTATTTCTGGGAGCATGAGTTTGGACATCAATAAAGTCTATGATGATTGGAAAGGCAGGAAGGGATGGAGTAATGAAAGTCTGGAAAAGACAAAGAGAAATTTCTATTTCATCATGGATCTCGCTAGGAACCACTAGTGTTCATTTTAGCTATCTCTTTTTGCCTAAATACTAGTTATGTCTATGTTGATTTAGGGCTTCATAATGGATTTTGTAAAACTATTTTAAGGCCCAAATGGATTAAAATACACAAGCCCTTTGCAAGCCTTAAAGTCTTATAAAGTAGGATCTCATTTTAAGCAAACTCAACACATGCAAACTCCGTTATACATGATTAGCAATAAAAAGGGCAGAAAAATACATTAAGTAAACATGTGTAATTATGCACTAAATCTGTGCCATTTTTCCAAATGGAGTAAAATCTCTCAGCAGTTCATCGTTCATCCTGTGATCTCACTCTGAGAAGCTTTAGTGGGAGCCATTACATTTTTTTTTTTGCACTAAAAATGAGCTCCCATATCAGTCGTGGTCTAGAATTCTCAGTTGTAACCAGTTGTGTCTGCATCAGAGCAGGACTTCTCTTTCTTTCAGTAATGCTATTTACCTACTAATAATGGTCCAAAAATACAAAAATAATGATGCTAGTAGCTCTGATAAACCTAAGAAAAGTCATAAAGAGGCTAGCTGATCATATAACAAATTTGTATTAAATAATGGGGCTTCCCATTATGAGTAATTTTCAGTTTTTGGGTAGAGTATTGGAACATATTGGTCACATTAAAAGGGTCCCTAAGGTGTATGAATAGCAATAATTATAACCACTTTCTTTTAGCAAAATGTTAGCTTTGCCAGTCTTGATTGGAAGAAACACAATTTTGATTTTCCTGGTTTAATTTGCCCCCTCTTATGATTCAAGATATGTGACTTGCTCTTTGGCATTTCCTCGTTTGGGGAAGTACCATCACTTGGAGGATACTGAACCAGAGATGGAGATTCAAGCAACTTGGTACATGTCCCACATATAAAAAATACAAGCAAAGTGATTCTGGGCAAGTCACTTGACTTTCTAGTATTCGAGAAAATTCTTGAACTTGATGAACTTTAAAGAACTATCTGTACATTGGCAGAGGGCTCTTTCTTCCCCATTAGAACTCCCTATACTAATGAAATGATTTTTTTGTCCAAACCCTACTCCAAAGGAAACAAAAGCTGTTTAGTGCAGCTCCAAAAAAATGCAATGATTTTCATCCCACACAGTGTTTAGTGTTGAAAGAATTTGTCCGTGTTTAGCACTGATCATATTGGAAACATGGTCTTCTCAGCTATTTATCTCAATCCTTTCTTACATATTATTTCCTTAAAGCATGTCCCAGAGAGAGGTTTGAGACTTGAATCAATTATTTCTCCAACATACACTAGCTTCAGGCTTCTACTTCAAGGACTTTTTCTTCCTTTCTGAAAACAACAGCAGCAGAACAACAACTAGATAGATCTTTGTTTGTAAAACATACCATAGAATACATAAATAATTTAATCGTTTCACAACTAAAATACCTAGTCAGCCATAGCTGTAAGCTGGCAAAAATTTGGTCTCCCACGTAGCTGATCCTGTGATCCTGCCTTAAGTAGTCATGAAATCAGGGAAAAATCAACTGGAACAACATCAGGTTGTTTCCTTTCTATCAACGCTGTTGCTACTTTTGTCATCTTCCTCATCATTAAAGCTGAATTAGAAAGTACATCATCAGTTACTATTTAGTAGAATATAAACTCTTGACTCATAAAGTCCCTCGTTCTCCAAAGCCTCCAGATATTTTCTCACAGATGGAGCTGTTTTTCCATGTTTTCCCCATCTTCAGTTTGTGAATTTGATTTTTTAAAGCCAAGCAGAGAATTTTAGATAGGATGATACCAATTAAAATTAATTCTATTCATGAAATACCTTTTAAATGCCTACAGTTGGGAAGGGACTGTACTGTACAGTGGGTATGCAACAATGAAATAGTTGCTATCATCAAGAATTTTACATTATATATCCCCACCATCATCCATTTCTTTAATGACATCCTTTATTCTGCTTTTTCTTTGGAACTTCTTTTTGATACACAATCCAGCCTATTCAAAGCCATTGTGAATTCCCCCTGTTTAGGGAAAAAAAATAAAGAATGAAGAAAAAGACACAGTGCTGTCCTGTGGTTCACAGCTAAACAATATCACCAGCAGAATATTGGCATTAAAAAGATATGCTTTTTGTTTCTAGAAAAAGGTTGAGGTCATTAAAGGAGCTTTGAAATTTCCCAAAGACAATCTTCCTTCCTCTCATCCTTAATTCTGAGCCTTAATTATTATCCTTTTATAGTGTCTTTACAAGATAAATATCCAGATAGAGATATAAACATCTCTAGATAGCTTAAAAGACAGGTAAATGGATAGATAATTAGTAGAAATGTAGAAAGATAAACAGTCAAATAGATAGGCATTGATAGATAGATAGCATAGACAGATAGCTACATATATAGAGAGATATTAGTTACTGCATAGCCTCATCTCAGAAGCCAGTTTCAAATCCAGGAAGACCTGAGTTCTATTCCCATCTTTGATAAAGAAAAAAAAAAGTTTTCACATTGGACAATCATTTACTCTTCTGGCTTTTGGTAACTTTTTGAGTCTAAGTTGAAAAGAAAGTTTCGATATGTATTGATAGGAAAAATTTTGTCAGTTAACCTATTACTATTTTCACCACTGCTGTGAAATCACAGGCTCTTTACTATGTGTGTGTAGACAAACATGCTTTATAAATTATACAACTAACTTCCTATTTTAAATCTACACAATAAGAATTTTTTAAAAAAAAGATTTATTCTTGGCTTTTCTCCTTCATCTCATTCATATCTCTCTCTCTCTCTCTCTCTCTCTCTATATATATATATATATATACATATATATATTCACATGCACACACATATGTATATGTATATATGTGGGTGTATGTAAATTCCTTCTAAGCCTTTGATTAAATTTTTTTAAATGGACAAAACCAACTGACACATTGAAATGTCTAATAATGTATGCATCATTCCACAGCCATGGTAGCTTTGTCGTTGTTGCATAGAATTCGGGTTTTCTTTGTGTTTACATTACGGTAATCAATGTACATATTATTTTCTGGTTCTCTTTATTCCCTTCTGCCTCAGCTCATATATTTTCTCATCTTCTTCTGAATTATTTATAATCAATGAAGTTAGAAAAGCAAAGAGAAACCCTCATTGGGTGAAAGAAAAAATTTATATGAAATAGTTCTTATGCTGAAAGGCCTGAATTCCAAAATATAAAGGGAATTAGCACAAATAGATAATAGCTATTCTCTACTACATACATAGCTGGGAAATGCAAGTTACATATATATATATATATGTGTGTGTATACATATATATGCATTTATGCATATACGATATATACATATGCATGCATCTCTATATAAACATATTACTCAAAGTAATTGCAGATTGTTAATAACTCTATGGAAAAAGGGTCTCAAAATAGCAGAGAATTAAAGGAAATTCAAATTAAATCACTATTAAGTTTCATTTTCAGTCAGCAAATTAGAAAAGGGTCAAAGGATAGGAATAGTTTACATTAGAAGAGCTGCAAGGAGCCAAACATATCAATGCTTTGTTATTAGAACTGTGAATTAATCCATCTATTCTGGAAAAAAAAAACTCATTTGTAATTATGCAAAAATATAGCTTAAATATTTACATATTTTGATCTAAACATAACGTTGCTCCCCAGATACCCCAGATGCACCAGTCCCATAAATACAAAAGTGCTCAATTAAAACTTTTTTATTAGTAGCAAAGAACTGGGAAGTGAGTCGTATTAGTGCCAATCAATTAAAATAAGCTAAATAATTTGTAGCACCTGAATATTTTAGGATATGATTAGATCATTAGAAATGAAACCTACTATGTTGTTCTTCATCCAGTTCTATTTTTCTGTGTGGATAGTTTGGAAAAGTTTCAATGAATGATTCTACATCTCTTTCATAAGTTTTTCTAATCTATTATGGTTTGATGAAACCAGCACACTGTCATTTAAAAAGAAAAGAGCATGTTTTATCTTACCCCCTGAAGTAAATATGTCTTCAATGTGAATCCTGAGCTAGATCTCCTCCAGGACAGTGGGACATATTGGATTAGTTAAAAAAGAAAATTTTCCTTAAAACCCCAAATGGCGATTACTAAACTATCAAGAGTTACAAACTGATGGGCAGACATTTTCATCCATAGAAATGGTTTATGGGAAACCTCCAGACATTCATCCATAAGCAATGGGGGCTCATGGATGAGGCTGTCTTGAGGCAGAAGACCTGATTTCTGGCCCACCTCTTATACTTGTTAGTTTTTGTATCTGTAGGCAAGTTGTTTAAACTCATTAGATCTTATTTTGCTTCTCTGGATAATGAGGGCAGATGTGCACATTGTCATCTATGTCCCTTTACCACAAATATATGATACATGCTCATATAAAGAAACATCTAATTAAGCAGAGAGAGACATATGAAATTGATAAATCTCTAATGATTCCAGGTAGCATGTACTACCTTTTTGATGAATCATTAAAGCTTTAGTCTCCTGCTACATACATGCAGACATGCTTCTTATTACATATTACACACAAATTTCATGTTTTATATTTGTATATATTTTATGCATGGTTTTATGCATTCTACATTTGTGTATATGTATGTGTTATTTAGGCATAGCTAAGTGGCACGATGGATAGAACATGGGGCCAGGAGTCTAAAAGAATAGTTCAAATCTGTTCTTGGGCATTTTCTAACTGTGTGACCCTGGGCAAGTCATATAGCCCCTGCCTCCATAAAACTGAGGAAAGAAATGACAAACCACTCCAGTATCTTCTCCATGGACAGATGATCCATAAAGCCATGAAAATTCAGACAGGACTGAATGACTGAAGAACACCAACAGTATGCTATTTACATACACAAACACCTAATGAGTTGTGAATTCACATTTGATAGAAGACTCTTCAAATCAATGAAACCAGAGTTCATGTCCCCCCTGTCTAAACTCTACTTTGTAGAATAGCTTTTCCCAAAGCATGTTTCGGGGGCGATATCCTCCATATTTTTTCTTGATTCCTCCTAATGATCTGTCTAGATTCTCACTCTCTATTTTATTTTATTACATACTTTGTATATTCTTACTTGCGTATATGTTATTTTCCTCCACAGAAATAGGTGCCTTGAGGAGAAGACCCTGTATGTGTTTGTCTTTGCATCCCCAGTGCTTAGGACAATGCAATGATGATGATGATGATGATGATGATGATGATGATGATAAAAGCAATAATAACAATAGCTGGCTTTGACTATCGCTTTGATATTTGCAATACACTTTACGATGATGTCTCCTTTCATCTTCACAATGGCCTCACCAGCTAGACACTGTTATTATACCATTTTGTCCATGCATAAAATAAAAGCCAGAGAGCTACGATGTGACTGAAGCTGAGGCTTTCCTGTCTCTAGGCCCTATCTACCGGAACACTGAGCTGCCTCGGTGTACATAGTCAGGTCTTAAACAACGTTTGGGAGTTGAATTGATTTTTTTTCGTTGGTGACCATGATTCGTCGCTCTCCTTCGCCTCTATTTTCTTAGCTGTAAAACAGAGATTAGCCCCTTCTACTGGCTCCTTTAGAGGGTTGTTTATGAGGATCAAATGAGATGTCATATGTTGAAGAGCTTTGTGAACTTTAAAACATTGTTTAAATGTCAGTTGGGATAATTATTCACCCCAGGGAGTTGAAGTTCAGTTCTTAAAAAAGACAAATCTGCAGATCATTGCTTTACATTTTACATTTTGAACTAAAAGCCTTGGTATTACAAGTAGGAGTAACTACTGATGAATGCCAGGTTGGCAAGAGGCTGGTGGAACGTGACATTTGTCTAAAAGTCTCCACATTATTCCTCTCCTAAATGACCCTTGGTCTCCAGACTCTTCATTTTCTCGGGGGCAAGGGCCATTTCTCATTTCTAGGCCCAGGCAATGGAAACTCCCAGTCAAGTTTGCAAAATGGCTAAATATGTAATAACGACTGTTGCTAGGTGAGCCTAATGGAGACACATGGCTGACAGGCAATTACATTTAGGGAGGATTTCTCTGCTTTAGATGAATGTTCATAAATCCCTTAACTTGAATGGGAAATACATACATGCACTGGAGGAGGAATAGAACAATTTTTCAGGTAGATTTTTTTCCTGATAAAAAAAAATGTAATTCTCTGTTGTGACAGACATCACTATTACTACTGTGATGTATATACAGCTATGACTGTGTGTATACAGAACAACCATCCGTCTGGTGACAATGGATGGATCTGTGTGTTTGTGTACGTGTTTGTGTGGGTCTATGTGTGCATGATGACAATGAGTGAAAGGAAGAAATGACAGCATTTTTCTCATTCTGGAGTGATGGGACCCCAGGGAAGCACCACATATTGGCCCTGTGTGGATTCTGCTAGCCAGAGAAAAGCCTTAGTGGTGAGAGTTTGGACTTTGCACTTTGTTCATTCTGGATCGAAAAATATGATGGCAATAATTCATTCGGATATCATTTCCAGAGTTTTTCTTATGGACAAAAGTCAGAGGATCTAGAGACTAGTAAAGACTGTCAAGTGACTGCCAGTTGTATGTTTGGTTTGAGAACCATTCATGGAATAAGATGGAAAAGAGCTCTGCGTTTGATATCAGAAGACTTGACTTGGCCACCATATTGGTTTGATCTTAGGGAATGGAACTGAAAAGCATTCGTCGAAGTCTTGCTGCATGCCAAGAACTGCTACTACTCTCTGAAAACAGAAAAAATACAAACCACAAGCTATCCCTTGATCTCAAAGAGTACATAGGAATGGGTGTCATTTAATGTTTGAGGACTAATTTGTGGGCACTAAAATAAGGGGCTTTGTTCAGATGATCACAAAGTTTTCAAGCCTGTAAAGAAATTCACCTAAGAGTAGAAGTCAGCTTCTTTCACTATTTATGGTGATCTTTGGAATGTCCATTAACATTCTGAACTTCTTTTTGATTGGAGTGGGAGTGGAGAGAAGAGGTGGAACCAAATAGTCCTTACTCTCATCTCTACCCAGAGGAAGAGCCTCTAAAAATGTACCCCCATGAAATGAGTGGCTGGTTTCAGGTGGTGGTTTTCATTTTCATTTTCTCTTTTTTTAACAAAATTGATCCTCTTAATATTCAATTCAAGTGAAAGCATTGTGTACATACATAGTAGTTAGCCATGAACATGCCTAATTAAACATTCAGACATTTATTATTTTGTCAACAACATGAATTTGTTTTCTGACCATTTGACAGATCTCCTCTGATCTTTGTTAAAGAGTACAGGGAGACATCTCCGACCACTGGGGATGGGCTTTGGCCCAGAGCTCTTATGAGCTGTTCCAGCATCCAGGGATTGAAAGAAGGTCAAGACAGGGAACCAATTCAGGAAGTATCAGGACACAAAGAGAACAGAGGGGCCAAGACAGGAAGAAACAGTGAAGAAATAGGACTCAGACATTCCCAGAAATACTTCTGGGGACATGAATGGGTACTTTTTGGCCATTCTATAATCCACCACCTGGTTCAGGGTTTCTGATCTGGAAGTATTTGCAATCAAAGGTTCTATTAAGCAAGGAACAAGTTCAGGAAACAAATGGCAACTGTGTGGGTCTGATATCAGGAACTGAGCAGTGACTCAGTTCTAGCCATTAGCCCAGCGTGTGAGCTCCAAATCTTCTCAGCAGGCTATGAGTGAATAAATCCAGCAGCAACCTAATGAAACTCTAAACAATGCACAAGCCAAGAGATACAAACCTGGGTCAGGAATGGCCAGAGCTCAGAACAGGAGGGCAGGGAACAGACCTCAGCCCAGATTACATCACGGAAAGCTTGTAGGTCCCCTGCCTGAGCTGTGAAAGCAGCAGAAGGACATAAGAGGACAGAAACTCAGGCCAGATATGTCCCTCCCTACCAAAGAGTGAAGGGTTCAGCAGCAACATAAAATCCAAAGTCAAGACAGGCTACAAAATAAAAAAGCAAATGAAACAGAATCCCCTCATAATGAGCCATTATGGTGATGGGGAATTTTAAGGAACAAACGCAGACAAAGAAAATGACTCAAGGACCTCTATGAGTAAAATTCAAAGATAAATGCATCTTGGATATAAGCCAAACAAGACTACCCAGAAGAGTAAATTTTATTGTTTTTATTCTGATATCTTTTTTAGCTATGGCCGATTCCTTGTGATTCTGTGGAACGAGTGTGCATGGAGCTTTCATGGCAAATATACTACTTTCTATCTCCAGTTTTGGAGGGGTTGAGTGATTGATTTGTCCATGATCACAAAGATAGTAAGTGTCTCTGGTTAGAAATGAACTCTTATATTTTAATTCTTTATGACTCTAGGTCCATGTTAGCAAACCTATGGCATGCATGCAGGGGCGGTAGTGGTGCCTCCCTCCCCCTCTCCATGTGTGCCTCAGGATATTTCTCACATTACACATCTATCTGCCCAGCAGCCCAATGAGAGCCCTTCCTCCCTCCCAAGTCTGGGGTAAGGCATGAGAGTTGCAGTTTCGGCACTTGGTTTCTAAAAGGTTTGCCATTACTGCTCTAGACCTAGCTGTACTGTACTTTACAGTACCGTATTGCCTGGCTGCTCCAGAAGACTTCTTTTAAAAGAGCTAAAATGCTTTTTAAACACAAAATATGAGTGGCAGAGGAAAAATTGAAAAAGGGGCAAGAACTAATAATAAAAGATATAAAAAAGAGAATCAAGAGCTTGGAAAAAGGGGCACAAAAGTTTACTGAAAACATAATTCTCTGAAAATTAAATTTGTCCAAACAAATGCTAATAACTCTATGAGGCTTCAAGAAATAATAAACCAATACTGAAACATAGAAAAATGGAAAAATATATGATTTACCACGTAGAAAAAAAGTAACTGGATTCAAAATCAAATCAAAATAATTAAAAAAATATTCTAAAAATCACTCTTGATTAGAGAGTGGAGGAAAGATAACTTAAGATTCACCACAGTACTTAAAAGCTATAATTAACCATTGAAAAAAGATACTAAGTATCATATTTCAAAAACCATAAAAAGCTGCCCAGATACCTTAGATTTAGATAGTAAAGTAGAAAATGAAGGAAACTGTCAATTATAACATTTTAGATAAAATTTAGTGGAAACGTGAAAAAAAATATTGCAAGAAGCCAGGAAAAAAATTAAGGTAATCTACAGTCTGGATCACAGAATTAGTAACCATACCATAAAAGATCCAAGAGCATGAATGGAATGTGATATTCCAGAAAGCAAAAGACAGAGGCTAAATAATGTATCCAGAAAAAGAGTGTAATGCTAAAAGGGGAGTGAGGTGGGAATAAAAACAATTTCTTTAAGTAGAAGACTTTCTAGTGTTGAAGAAAGAAGAGTTCACATAAAATAATGAGTCACAGTGAGGATACACATGTGTGTATTTATGTATATGTATGTAAGTGTGTTTAAACATACACACATATCTCCTCACTGTTGCTGAGTGTGTATGTTCACACACATCTAAAAATAATTAATTCAGAATAAAAAATAATCCACATATTTTTATGAGGAGATTTGGATTTCCAATGAAATAGATCATTTGTCCACATGATAATTAAATGACTAAAGCTAACTACAAACTCTGAAATATAATTATAGAAGTGGAGAACAATATGAAACACTACGTTAGAACTATTTACATTCTAATGGAATCTGATCAGATTAGATCCCTTCAGAATGCTAAGGTTATCAGGAACTGATATATGGAATTCAATAAGAAAGAGAACCTTGGTGGGCGTTTGTTATATTTGATGGTCTGGGAAAATACTAAGAAGCAATGAGAACAACAACAATAGCAATAGAGACTCTATGATGGAGACTTGATAATGCTATTATCTAGCATAATGAGAGGGTACACAAACATAAAGTTAGAAACTTTGCTTCCATAGAAGGAAACAGTTGCTTATCCCACAGAAACAAAAGCTCGGCGTAGAACTGAATTCAACTTTACAGAACAACAAAGGAAAAAAGGAAAGGGGAGAAGGATATATAGAGGGAGGATATATTCAGAAAAGGAGTAGTCATAAGCAGAACCCCACTAAGGTCAGAGATG
This sequence comes from Gracilinanus agilis, assembly GCF_016433145.1. Taxonomy (NCBI): domain Eukaryota; kingdom Metazoa; phylum Chordata; class Mammalia; order Didelphimorphia; family Didelphidae; genus Gracilinanus; species Gracilinanus agilis. Next base: position 4,823,962 of record NC_058133.1, on the reverse strand, counting down.
GAATTATGAAGCAGAGGTCAAAAGGAAAGAACCAATTGCTCATAATCTATGAAATGAAGGTGTAGGGACCAAAGAGAGGGGGAAGAATGAAGGGAAAACACATGGAAATAAACAATGAGCATTTTAATTATGAATGCAAATGAGCTTAACTCACCTATAAATCAAAAGAGTATAGCAAGAGGAGTTGCTGTTGCTCCTGTCCAATAATTTCAGCCATATCTGACTTTTCATGACTCCCTGTATTGGTGTTTTATTTTCTTTCTTTTTCTTTCTTCTTTTTTGTTAAAAGATATTTTATCTTTCTGATTACACGTAATAACAATTTATCACATCAGCTTTTTGAAATCATAAGACCTAAATTATATCTTGCCCTCCTTTTTGGAGGAGGAAAAATATATTTCCATATTCATTGTTGTAAGAGAATATTCATATAAATCCAAAAACCCCAAATAAACTAAAGTGAAAAACAGAATGCTTTGATCCACATATGACAACAGCTTTCCTTGTCAGTAGTCCTTCAGAACTGTTCTGGATTGTTGTATTGCTGAGAGTAGCTAAGTCTTTCATAGTTGATCATTCCACAATATTGCTGCTATTTTTAACAATGTTCTTCTGGTTTGTTTGGTTTTTTGTTTTACTCTGCATCAGTTCATGGTGGTCTTTCCAACTTTTTCTGAAATTATCCTGTTCATTGTTTCTTACAACACAATAGTATTCCATCACCATCATATACTACAATCTGTTCAATCATTATCCAATTGATGGACATTCCCTCAATTTCCAATTCCTTCCCACCACATAAAGGGTTTTTATAAAAAATGTTTGCATGAGCAGGTCCTTTACCCTTATTTAAAAATTTCTTTGGCATGCAGACTTAGTAGTGGTATTATAGGTTTAAAGGGCATTCAGTGTCTTATAGCCCTTTGGGCATTGTTTCAAATTGCCTTCTAGAACGAATGGATCAGATCACAACTGCATCAACAATGCATTAGTGCCCTTATTTTGCCACATAACCTCTGACATTTATCTCTTTCCTTTACTGACATACTGTCCAATTTCATAGGTATGAGGTGGTACCTCAGAATTCTTTTAATTTGCATTTCTCTAATCAAGAAAATTTTAGAGCATTTTTATATGATTAATGATACTGTTGATGTCTTCATCTGAAAATGACTTGTTTGTATCCTGTGACCATTTGTTAATTGGGGGAATGACTTGTACTCTTATAAATTCGACTTAGATCTCTCTTTATTTTAGAAACGACACTTTTATCAGAGAAATTTGTTACAAATTTTTTTCTCAGTTTGTTGTTTCCCTTCTCATCTTGGTTACATTGGCTTTATTCTTATGAAAACTTTTAGTATAGTAAAAATTATTCATTTTATATCTTTTAATGTTCTCTACCTCTTGTTTGGCCATAAATTATTCCATTCTCCTTAGACCTGCCAAATAAACTATTCTGTGTTCTCCTAATTATACATATATGTATAATTTGATTGGTATGGCACTAAATAAGAAAATTAATTGTCAGAAATGTCATTTTTATTATTTTATTATGTTAGTTTGGCCTACCTATGAATAAATAATTTTTTTCCAAGAATTTAGATATGACTTCATTTTTTTAAATAGTGTTTTATACTTATCTTCATGTAACTTCTATGTTTATATTGGCAAGTAGATTACCAAGTATTTTATATTGTATAGAGTTATTTTAAATGCAATTGATCTCTCTATCTCTTGTTGCTCGACTTTGTTGATAATATATCAAAATACTGATATGTATATTGGGATACAAAAAATAATTTTGTATCTCATAACTTTATATTGAACCTCTGGGAGCTTGAAGATCACTTTTGATTGACAAATAAGTCAGTTGGATGGAATGTTCTCAGGGAGTCATGTGAGAGGCAGGAGGAGGGCAGTTAAGAATCCTGAAAGGGTTCTGGGTCTTGGACCTGTGCTGAGGCTGGAGATCGGTGGATCCTGGTCTTGGAGTGAGAGGTGCAAACATCTCTCTCTGAAAACTCTTCCTGTACTTGAGATACCATGCCAACCTGTACCTGACCACCACCTTGGTGTCTACTGCCCCTAGATATTAGGAATTACATCATCTAGATATCTAGGTTTCCCAGGGCCTGGGAGAGATCCGGGAAGTGGTCAGGAGACGAAGAAGAGGGTGGAAAAGGGTGGAAATCACTCAACTGTAAGGCTGAAGATCTATTGAAGAAGAAGTCAAAATATCCCAGCAGTTTACCTACTCTGGTTTAGTCCTGGCCAGGCTGAGCCAGAGGGAAGCTACATTTATTCTTCATCTGCCAGCAGTTGAGATTTCATTAGCAATCAGTAGAGTAGGATCTCCTATACCACAGTCCTTTACCCTATCCTTCTTGTTAATATAAAGTTTAAAGTACTTTCCTAAAGCCGTGTCAAACTTGTTTTGGGAACGGAGAAATCGCAGTCAGAATACAAGGTGTTATCCTAGCTAAAGAGCTCAAATCAATATATCAATTAACCCCAGGTGGGTCCTGAAGGGATATACATCTTAGACCTGAAAGGGTCCTGCCTGGGCAACTGTTATAAGGGAGAAGGGTCATCTTATTCTCCCTATACATCAATTTACAATCTCAAACATATCAAGAGACTCCCAATAATTATTATAACAATATATGTATATTAGGATACAAAAAATAATTTTGTATTTCATAACTTTACTAAAGTTATTATTTTGAGTTTTCTCTAGGTTTCTCTAAATATACCATCATATCAACTGAAAAGAGTGAGAGTTTTGTTTGCTCATTCTTTATTTAATGTTTTTTTCCCTTAAAAATACTGGAGTGCTTTGCCATTTTCTTCTCTACTTCATTTTATAAACTGAGGTAAACAGAGTTGAGTGACTTGCACAGCTGAGGCCAGATTGATTTGAACAATGATTTTCTAGACTCCAGGCCTGATCTTCTATCCACTATATCATCTAGTTATTCTTGCAGATTATGTTTGAGAGAATTAAATATAAAATGTTTATGAAAAACACACATGAAAACCAAAGACACATATAGATTTAAAATTATGAGTTGGAGTATAATGTATTATGTCTAACTTGTAAAGCAAGGGAATGACAAGATTTCAGACAAGAAAACAGGAAAAAAGTCTTCATTTAAAGAGTTAATTTTGCTAAAAGTCACTGGAGCTAATGATTTATTTTCAATATTTAAGACAGCATGCCATAACATGGTAGGAACAATATGCAAATACTTCTCACTCTATAAAACTTACTATGTTTCCCCCTTAAAATTGATTAAAAAAAAAAGGATTAAGGCAATATAGTAGACTTCTTTATCCCAGAGGACAAAGGGATCAGATTACTGGGAATCCTAATGAGTTTAAAAAAACAAAAGCAATTCTCAGCATCTATACTTGTTGAATATTATTCTCCTATTCAGGCTCGGTCAGTCTCTTTACTTTAGAATTTCCTATAAATATTTTGTAACTAAACCAGAAAAAGATTAAAATATCATAAAGATATTGAAGAATGAAAGGCACATTTAAGACATAATATAAATGAGTTTTGAAATCCAGAACACAACATTTTGCCTTTATTAATCAGGACCCAGGAAAGCCATCTGAGCATTATGAAATAACCAAAGTTCTAAAACAACCTAGGAGAGTCATGGCTCTTTCATTTTTGATATTATTAAGTGGAATTAATTGAGTGGCATGCTGTCCAACAGGAAAAAAAAAGATGGACATACATAAAAATTTCCATCTCACATAGAGCTCCTAGGAATTGAATTAAGTACACATTTTCATAATTTTACTTTCCAATACTTTTTCCTAAAAAATTTCCACTACTCATCTCAGAATTACTGTATTTGTCATCCTAACCTCTGCTGTGAAACAGTACACTGCTGTGTGTAATGAACTCACACATCAAAGCAGGAGGTGAGAACATCTTTAAAAAAATTTTGTGGGAGGTGGGGTTTAAAAAAATGAAAAGAAAGATTTCCCTAAGGCTTTTTCAGCCAGTGTACAACATAACAATTCAACCATAGCTCTTTATGATTTCCTGTATTTCTGAGAGGCTGGACTGAGCCATCTTATGATTTTTTTTTCTGTTTTAGAAAATAATGAGTTGAACAACTGAAAATATCACTGATGGATGCAGTAGGTAAAATAAATGTTTATATTTCACAATCAGCAAAGCTGATCAATAATCATTTTCTCTTCCCTACTCCTTCTTTGTCTTTTTCATATAAATACTCAAAATTCCTGCTTCCCACCACAGATTAAAGAGAATAAGAATGAAAATGAAAACTAAATGTGATATGTGGTAGTAGAAAACATTTAAACTTTCAGCATCAGGAGGTGGGTTAACTGGCAAACCAGTATTTAGTATGAATCAGAGCTTTCAGGTGGGCTATCTTGGATTTGCCTTTTGAAAGCCACACACATCAATTTATGGGTAACACTTTTCTGGGTGACCCCTAAAGGAATCCTTGGTAGAGCACCTTTAATAGCAATTTGAAAGATAGAATTCTGCAATAAAAGGGTACTAGTGGATCAGTAGTTCTGCCTTTGAGCCATTGAATTCTATCCAAAGGTAATATTGTAAGTATCTACAAAGATCCAAACATTGCACTGGGTCCTGGGAATGAAAGGATGAAGATGAAATTCACTGTGCCTTGAAGGCACTTTCATGAGTAAGAGGGTAGAGGGGAGTCCACTTGAATTAACATACAAGTAAAATGGGAATATATCAAAAATTTGGGGTGGGGATGGTGCATTGTTACCCAAGGCAAGATCAGGAAAAGTTGGTAGCAATTGAATTGAGCCTTGAATGGAAACAGAAATTCCAAGAGGTGAAAGTCAGAAAAATACATCAGTTATGGAGACAGATTATGCAGAAGCATAGAGGCAATACTAAGCTCCTTGCCTGTGTTGGGAAGAAAGGCTTTTGGTATTCCTATTCATCTGTAAATTATTTTCCTAAAGCATACTGGCTGATCATTTAAGCATGCATGAGTCTTTGGGGAACCCACATTGTTTCAAGAAAGGTTTTTGACCTAATTTAGGCAGACCCAGGAATCCGAGACTGGAGTGGAGTGGGGCTGGAAAGGGATGAGGGAACTGGCATTCCTTGGCTTCGTGCCAGTTGTGTAATTACCTTCTGCCTGCATAAAACTCTCCCTGCCGGTGTTCAGTCAAGAAGTTATTTCCACCTCTCCCTTTAAATGCTGTAATACTATACCAGGTTGCCAAGAGGCTGTCATATTCCACCCCACAGGTGCCTGCAGCTCCACAGTGGGTGAGTGATCTCTATAGACACAACTCATAAGGAGTTTAGAGGGCTTTGGATGGAAAGAGGTATAATATAAACACAAAGCATTATGCCTCCCAAGTGGGGGCTGAGTTAACATGACATGCTTGGCACTTACTGGTAACAAGGCCTGATAAACTCATTTCATTGTCAGGACTAGATGCAGTCTAAGAGTCTGTCTCGGAGCACAGAGACTGAGGCCAATGCCAATGCTCTAAGTCACAATCGTCAAGTCTACAGAACAATTTCAGGATTCTAAAAAAACGTGGCGCTCTCCATGGTTATTTTTACTGGTGAGAGACAATTGAAGTGGTCTAAGGACGGCTCCATCAGGGGCTAACGTTGATTAAGTTAAAAAACAGTTTCTGTGGGATAGAACTACACAATAGCAAAATCATCCTTGTATTACCTTTTTTTTTTAATCAAATGGGACAAAATCCAAGAAGAATTGCATGTATTTTATGCACCATTCCAAGGAAAGTGACATGATGAAGAAAGTTTTGGAATCAGAACACCCTGGGTTCAAATCCCAACTCTGAGACTAACCAACTATATAATTCTACTGTAACTTAGTCTTTATCTATAAAATGTGATAAAATATTTTAATTTCGTGTCTCAAAGTGTTATAATGATAAAAGGACTTTGCAACCTTTAGAGCACAATACAATTTTGAAGGGCTTATTCATAGATGCTTCATGTCCCTGTCGATGTCTGTTTGGAGCCATCCATTCATTCAACAAATATTTATTAAGCCTCACTTTATTCCAAGCACTCTGCTCAGCAAGAATACAAAAGGAAACTAAAACAGTTCCTGCCTTCAAGGTTTTTTTTTTTCCATTATGAGAACTACAAATGATTAAAATGAATTGCTGGTTGCCCTTAGGAAGCTTTATAATTTTGATATCTTATGGAGGAGGTAGATATTCTAAATAAAATGGATATCAGTGTAAAATCCTTCTAAAAATTAACCTGGCATTAATTTATAACATTCATAATGTTTCACTAGTTCACCAAAAAATGAGAAAGTTGAATGCTTTAAAAATGCCATTTTCTTACAAATACATATGTTTGTATTCATTTTTGTCTGACTTCTCCATGACATGAATAAGGTAGATTTTTTGAGGGGAATATTTTTATCTTCTTAGTATAGACTCATCACTTAGGAAACCTGGGCCAGGAATTTATCCCATCCAATCAGAAATAGATTCCTACTTGCAATTACTGTTCACTGTTCTACAGAACAAACATTTTATATTTCATGAAAAGAAGTGAAACAAATAAGAAGCCATTAGTCTACAAAAATGAAATTTCCCATACCTGCTGTCTAGAATTTAAAGGATATTTGAAAAAAATTCTTCCTTCAAAGTCTTATCTTGCGTACTAGTTATTATTTATTATTTGTGGGTTGTTAGCTTATTGATTAATAACTAAGTTGATTTTTTGTTCTCTCTCTCTCTCTCTCTCTCTCTCTCTCTCTCTTTCTCTCTCTCTTTCTCTCTCTCTCTCTCTCTCTCTCTCTCTCTCTCTCTCTCTCTCTCTCTCTCTCCCCTCCCCCTTTGTCCCTTCTGTTTTTTTCCCTACGCCACTCTGTGTTTCTCTATATTGGGATAAACATTTTTTTTCCTTCTTTCCTCAAAGAGCAAAGAACTCAGGAAAGAGACAACATTCCAACACGTGTTTCATTTAACCTTTTACTCTGATGACTCCCACAGTGCAGTAAAGGCAGACAATTGCAGAGAGACAGTTTAGTACAATGGATGAAACACTGAAATTGGAGTCAGAAGACTATAAATTACAAGTGGTTGTGCTCTGCTCAATATGCTCTAGAAATGTGGAGAAAAAATGATCCTCTGGAGGTAGAGATCACCCAACATTGTGTATAGGTATAAAAACAGGTGTAGGTGGAGCCACTAGGCAGCATAGTGGATAGACTGTGGAGCCTAGAGCCATGAAGATCTAAATTAAAATCCAGCTTAAAAGACTATCTTTTTGACCCTGGAAAGGTCATTTTACCCTGGTTGTCTCAGTTTCCTCATCTTTAAAAAATGACCTGGAAAAGGAAATATCAAAGTATCTGAATATTTTTGGCAAGAAAACCCAGGTGGGATCATGTGACTGAAAATGACTGAATAAAAGCAAAAATCAATATAGTCAGAGGAATGTGTAAGTATAGAGACTGGAGCTGTGGTGCCAAGGCTCCAATTTCCCAACTTCAGAACTCCCTTTACCAAAGGAGGGAACTACCTTCTTTGGAACTTCTATGTATGTGTTCAGAGAATATTTCACTCCTTACCTTCTCACTTATTTTATTTTAGGTCTTAATTAAATGCTCTTCCTACTGGAATTATATGTATCTATCATAGCCAAATAAGAGAATAGTACATACTGTGTAGATGCAGCAGCATCTAAGCTCCATACCGTGTTATCTGAAAACAGCTACACTGAACTTGGAAATAAGCAAGTGATGGGGGGTGTCTAAACAGAACTACTCTTGATGGACTCAGCACCTTCTCCAGGGGAACAAAGACAAGGTGAACACATCATACATGCTTCTAGTTCATATATTATCCTTGTTTTTAACTTTTTCCTTTTTTCATTGAAGAAACATCCATTTGCTTTCCCTTCCAAAGACTTTCCCCCCATAGCCGACAGGTAAATGAATGCCGATGTTCCAAATGCTCATTTTGAAGTATGGTGAAAAAGGAATCCCTCTCTGGCCAGGTACACACGTCTTTGCCTAGTTGTTCAGGTTGGGTCCATCTCTGTCAGAAGGTGGGGTGATGCGCTCTTCTTTAGGTACCTAGAATGTTGGAGGCTCACTGAACTATTTCAATGTTCACCTGGTATTTAATAGAATCAAGAGTCATGAGCCAGGGACTGTGCTAGGCACAGAGGAGAGAAAGAGCAAATTAAATTGATGTCTTAAAGAACATCCATTCTTTTGGGGCGATATAATAAGTATACATGAATAGAGCCAGGTAGTGGGGAAAAGCACTGATTGCCAGAGGCTATTGGTAAAGGCTTCAGAACTGAGTTGAGGGTTGAACAAAATGTAAGGCTTTTGAGAAGGAAAAATAATGAAAGAGTTCATTCTAGGCGTGAGAGGCATTCTGTGTGATAGTGGTAAGGGCAAGACAATGGGAGTTAAGTGACTTGTACAGAGTCACACAGTTAAGAAGCATCTGAGGTCACATTTGAACCCAGAACTTGGTTATCTATCCACTGAGCCATCTGCTCCCTTTCAGTCTTCTTAACCATAGTCTGGGACAGTCACATTTAGCGTAATGAGCTAGACAGCCACACCCATTGCCAAGCTACTGGCACTTACGTGGCAGGCAAGATCACGTAGCTGAAGAAGCCAGGCTCCCCCAGGTTAGAGACAAGAGGAAGCAGGAGTGAATTCAAACAATATTATCACCTTGACTAGTATCTTCCCTCAGACACAGGAAATCAGCCCAGGGCGTGGAATGTGAGGTTCCAGTGCCCAGATCCATCTTCGTGGGAAGCAAGCCCTATGGCGAGGCAAACTGGCAAGTGCTCCTTCAGGTGCTCCAGACACACATCCGGAACATCCAGAGAAGAAGCTTCTGGGTGGCAAAGACCTGGCTACCATCAATTGTTTAACAACAGAAATGGATATGATTTCATCAGTGAAATGTCATTGAAGAAGCGGCACTGCTATCCCCTTTGCTCCTCCATGTCAAGGACTGTGGGATCTTCTGTGATTAAAAGCTGAAGCTTCCCACTTGTGTCATTATATACATTTATATACAACATCATATACAGTAGAAATCCCCCATTAAGAGATGAGATTCTGGAGAACAGAGACAATCTTTCCTATCTGTGTCATAAACATTTAGCGCACACAGTGCTGGGCACATATGAAGCCCTTAGTAAAGTTTGTAGGTTTTGCTCTCATTTATTTGCATTTACTCATTCATTCGGGTGAAGAATGGAGTTCAGGGAACAAGAAATTTATCTAAAAATCAGTTTGGATAGACTGTAGAACACACATATGGGGGAAGAACATCAGATGACTACAAAGAGAGGACAAAAGTCGATTGTGTGATTGTTTCGTTCTTTTCCGTCATCTCTGACTCTTGATGAACCATTTTGGGGGATTTTCTTGGCAAACATACTGGAGTAGTTTGCCACTTCCTTCTCCAGCTCATTTTTACAGGTGAGGAAACTGAGACAAACACGGCTAAATGGCTTGCCAAGGTCTCTCACAGGGAGCAAGGAAAATTCATTTGAATGCTGCATCGTTTCCCTTTTAATATTTTTCTGTAACATCTCTTTTCTGTTTAAATCCCCCACTCCTACGGCTGAGCTCAAATGAGGCCTCTGCCCTTAGCCAGGAATGTCTCAGTATTCCTGACCCCCCCAAAGCCTGGGATTTTTTCTATTTACTCTTTGTAGACAAAGCCTCACTTGGGCTAGTGCTGGCTATCGAAAGAGACTTGGATACCTTTATTCCTCTCATGAACGTTTGAAGCAACTTGAATTATGAAGGCAACATTAACTACTTTTTGGTTTTGTTTCTTTGTTTTGTTTTGTTTTGTTTTGTTTTGTTTTTTTCTAGTTCTGACTGACAAAGGCAGTCTTCATGGCCAACTTTATGGCCAGGCTTTGCTCCTCATATGACTCCTCCCACCACTGAAGAAATAATTTCTGAGGGGCTGAGATCTCTTAATCAGCCTCCTCAACAATCCATCAATTAGAATTTTGTTCTTTTTCTTTCTTTCTTTAGAGAAGGCATGGTCTGAGAGAAAGGCAGAAACATTTAAGATGACACAGGACCCTGCAGCTAGACCTTGGTTATTAAGAGAGAGCAGAGACCATTAATGCATTTATTATTGCTTACTTAATTTATAAATTAATTTTTAATAATTAGAATTCTGCCTCTCAGAATTTTATTCATCACCCTAGCAAATGTCTAAGGCTGGATTTGAACTCAGATCTTCCTAACTCCAGGCCCTGCAGCCTATCCACTGTTCTTATAGAAAGCTTAAATGCTAGTCTAAAGAGTTTATCTTCTGTCCTGAGGACAATAAGGGAGCAATGGATGTAGGTGAACTGAGAATTAACATTTTCCGAGTTTTGCCTTAGGAAGAAGTAATGACAATTTATAGAATAAAAGAATCTCAGAGTATGAAAGGTACATAGAGGTCATTTGGTCTTTTCAATATACTCAGTATGTGGTCATCCAATCTCTGCTTAAAGACTTATTATAGTTATGGCAAACTCATTATTATCCAACCCAGATCATTCTACTTCAAGGCAACTGTAATTGATAGGAAGTCTGGACCTAAGAAGTTACTAAAAAGTGGACTTTTAAGATTCTAGAATTCTAGATAAAGTTACAAGTATCCTCAAAGGTACTTTAATTCAACAATTGAAGTAAAGGCAATATGGGAGAATGGTTAGGACAAACGCCTCTGGAATGAGGAAAAATGTCAAATTTAAATGTAACTCTGATGCTTACTGACTGATCCAATACGGAGAAGTCATTGATTTTTCTAAACCTAAATTTCCCCATCTGCATAAGGGAAAACACTTTTAGTTCCTGTTTCCTGAGGATTGTAGTGAAATAAATCAAATGAGATAACCATTGTAAAAGTCTTTAAAATGTTTTTAATTAAAATCATTAAAAATTTCACAATTCCATGTAAAATATTAGGAATTTATTTCAAATTTCCAGTGTCAAATTGTCTTTCTTACTCATGGCTCACTCCTTCTTGAGAAAGGAAACAATTTGATATTGACTTTAAAATGTGAATCCATGCAAAATATATGTCCATATTAGCCATGTTGCAAAAGAAATCACAAACAAAAAAATAAAGAAAAATTTAAAATATGCTTCAATATGCATTCAGAGTTCATCAGTTCTCTCTTTGGTGGTGGACAACATGTTTCATCAGAGGTGCTTTGAAATTGTCTTGAATCATTGTCTTTCTCAGAGTAGTCAGGTCTTTCCCAGTTTATTATTCCATTAATACTACTGTTTTGCATGTATAGTTTTCCTGGTTCTGTTCATGTCACTCCGCAAAGGTTCATAGAAATCTTCTTCTAGTTTCTTTTTCCTGAAACTATCCAGTTAGTCTTTTTATTAAAGTTTTATTGATATGTTTTGTTTTTATATTACATCACATTCCTGGGAGTTCTCTTGTAATAAAGTAGAAATTCTGCCTCTGTAGGACCCTACCCTTCTATTAAAAAATGGAAAAATCCAATTATTCTTTCATACTCTTCTTCATTTGAAAATGAAAATAAAAAACAAATGCCTTGTAACAAATATATACAGTGAAGCAAAACAACCTCAATTAATGACTATATACAAAAATATGTCCATTTTTGTACTTTAAATCCACCACATCTAAGTTACTCAGTAATTCAACCACTACTTATTAAACACTTACAATTTGTTATACACTTTGCTAAGTGATGGGCCTATAATGACAGTGGAATCAGAAGCAGTCCCTGCTCTTATTCTATTGGGAACTTGCATTATTTTTTTAAGTAATGTTTTATTTTTTCCTCAATTATATGTTAAAAATAATTGTAACCTTTGCTTCTTTTTGAAAATCCCTCTCTTCCTCATTTTTTCTCCTCCCTCCCCCAAGATAGCAAGAAATCTGATGTAAATTTTGCATATTCAATAATGCAGAACATTTTTCCATATTAGTCATTTTGTGGAAGACATCTCAAGTGAAATGAAGAAAGAACAAGAACAAGAAGAACAAGAACAAGAACAAAAACAAGAACAAGAACAAAAAGAAAGAACAAAAAGAAAAAGAAGATTATGATATTATGATGATACTGTTGATGATAATTTTTTTAAAACCCTTGTACTTCGGTGTATTGTCTCATAGGTGGAAGAGTGGTAAGGGTGGGCAATGGGGGTCAAGTGACTTGCCCAGGGTCACACAGCTGGGAAGTGGCTGAGGCCAGGTTTGAACCTAGGACCTCCTGTCTCTAGGCCTGACTCTCACTCCACTGAGCTACCCAGCTGCCCCCTGATGATAATTTTTATACAAATAGCTATTTTTCACTTTTCTTTTATCTCTTTGGGATGCAGATCTAGTAGTGATATTGCTAGGCAAAAAGGTATGCATAGTTTTTTAGCCCTTTGCATGTAGTTCCAAATTGTTTTCGAGAATAATTGTACTTCTTCTCAACTCCACCAACAGTGAATGTATCTGGAATTTTCTACATCACCAACATATTCATTTTTACTTTTCTATCCAATTAGTCAATAAGTTATAGGTGTGAAATATTAGCTTAGAATTGTTTTGATTTACATTTCTCTAACCAATATTGATTCAGATAATTATTCATATGATTATTGATAGCTTAGTTTTTTATCCTGAAAACAATCTGTTTATGTGCTTTAACCATTTATTAACTAGAGAATGACTCCATTCTCTATTAAGTAAATGAGTCTTTTATAGGAGAGACTTGCTATGCAATTTATTCTAAGTTTCACACTTTCCTTCTACTTTTTGGCTGCAATAGTTGTTTTTTTATTCATTTTAAAAAATTCTATGTAATCAAATTCATCTATTTAACTTCCCATAATCCTCTCTATATCTTGTTTAGTCACAAAATCTGCTTTTATCCATTGATCTGAAAGGTAAAGTATACCATGTTTCCCTAATTTACTTATGATAACACACCCTTCATGTCTAAACTATTTAACCATTTTGTTTTTGTCTTGGAATATACTGTGAGATGTTGGTCAATGATTAATTCCTACTGATCTACTTTCCAGTTTTCCTTGCAATTTTTGTTAAATAGTAACTTCTTGCCCCCAAAAGCTCAGATCTTTGTGTTTATCTAATAATAGATTACTATGGTCATTTATTCTTGTTTATCACATAGCCAATCAATTCCATTGATCCATCACAAGTAGCAGATTGTTTTGATTATTACTGCTTTGGAATATAGTTTGAAATTTTATATTCCTATGCTATTTTTCTTGACATCATTTTAAAAAATTATTTCCTTGATATTTTTCACTTTTTGTTTTCCAGATTAATTTTTAAAAGTACTTTTCTAGCTCTTTAAAATAACTCTTTAGTAATTTGATTAGTAGAGCACCGAATAAGTAATTTTACTCAGGTAAAATTCTCATTTTTTTACTATATTGGCTCAGCCTGATGATAATCAATTCATATTTCTAGAATTATTTGGTCTCTATTTTGTGTTGAAAGTATGTTGTAATTGTGTTCATATAATTCCTGAGTTTGTTTTGGCAATCAGACTCCCAGTTATTTTATATTGTCTGTAATAATTTTAAATATAATTTCTCTTTCTATCTCTTCCTGGGTTTTGTTGGTAATATATAGAAATGTTGAAGATTTATATTCTGCAATGTTGCTGAAGTAGTTACTTGTTTCTACCAGTTTTTTTTTCCCTTTTAGTTGACTCTCTAGGGTTCTTGATGAAGTATACCATCATATAAGCTTCAAAGAGGGATAGTTTTGTTTCCTCTCTGATAATTTATATTTCTTCAATTCCTTCTATATATCTTATTGCTATAACTAGCCTTTCTTGTATAATAATTGATAATAGTAGTAAAAATGAACATCCTTACTTAACTCCTGATTTTGCTGGGAAGGCTTCAAGTTTATCCACATTAGACACAAGACTTGATTTTATTTTTAGATAAATAATATTCATCATTTTGAAAAAGGATCTTGTTTTCTAGAGTTTTAATAGGAATGGGTATTGTATTGGTCAGTGACTTTTATTTTGCATTTTTGATATTTTCCCACTTTTTATTGCTTTTATTATTCACCTAGTCAATTATTCTGATATTTGACCTGGTATTGAGCAAGTCCTGCTTACCTGGTATAAATTGTACCTGAACATAGTATATGGTCTTTGTGATATATTGCTGTAGTCACCTTGCAAGTATTTTATTTAAATTTTTCATATCAATATTTATTTATTTTAGAAATGAAACACTAAGAAAGATATTCTATAAGCTTATAAAATTATCTTCATTTTTTCTTCATTGGAATAGCTACAATTCAAAGCTATCCTCTTTATTTGATTTATTAAAATTTGAAATGAATTCTAGTATGATCTCAAGTTAGAGCAATGGAAACAAATGTGGTAATTAATCCTTTCATAAATGGAGTGTCTAGCCCAGAACAGAGAATTTCTTGTCAATTATTCAGGAGATGATTATCCAATGTATTGTTTCTGCTCTTTTTAACCCTGAGGAAAAGATCACTGTGCATGTGTGACTATTAGATTAGTTGTGTACACAAAGAGTGAAATTCATATCTTTTTGTTGGGTTACTTGCCTTTTATACAGGTTACAGTGGTTTGGGGAAAGATGACTAAAATTAAGGATAAAAAATGAAGCTTCTGGATTATTTGTGAATTATTTTTTCTCAAGCTTCTTCATTATAACACAAACAATCAAGCTTTCAGAATAAGAAAGAACTTGTCTCTAGTGCCTTAGTCATCTCTAGGCTTTCTTTGCTCAATGCTATATTCAATTCTGTCCTAAATTAGGGTAAATGAGTGTCAAAGACTATGGTCTGTTTTTTTTTTTTTTGGGGGGGCGGTGGAGAAACATACTAAACTCTCTTGTACCTAAATCAATGGTCTTCCTTTCCTTGAAGATGTCCACTGTAGGGCAATCAGCTATGTACATGGTACATTTGATAAAAATCTGGACCTGGAATCAGAAACACCCATGTTTAAATCCAGCCTCATTAGCTACGTGTGCATTAATATTTCTTAAATAAATAAGTCTATATCTTTATTGTCTTAGTTCTTCCTGGGTTAGATGTCAAAACTATGTTAATTTTATAAAATAATTTGTTATGACTTCTTTACCATTTTTTTCAAATGGTTTATTTCAAATGATTTAGAAGGAATAATTATTCCTTAAATATTTGGTAGAATTCATTGTTAAATCCATCTGATTCTGGGGAATTTTTCTTAAAGAGAAATTTTATATGCCCAATTCATTGTTCAGCTCATTCTCTGTTTTCATTGATATAAGGATTTAGACATATAAATTTTCCCTTATACAATGCTTTGGCTGTATCCCACAAATTTGGAGGTTTATGTCATTGTTGTCATTTTCTACAAGAATTTATTGCCTATTTTATTGATTTGTTTCAGCCCATTATTTTTTAGTATTGATTATTTTCTAGTTAACTTTTAGTCTACATTTCAATAGCACTTTTTTAAGTAAAATTTTGTTGCATTGTGATCTGAAAAAGGTACATTCAACATTTCTGTGTTTTGTTTTGTTTTGTTTTTTTGCATTTTGACATTTTTATGTCCTAACACATGGTCTACTTTTATAAAGATGCCATGTACAACTGAAAAAAAATGTTCATTTGACTCCCACTTAGTTATCCACTCCTAGAAGTCTATGATATCTAATGTTTTAAATCATTTTCATCTCCTTGATGCTATTCTTATTTATTTTAATATTAGATTCATCTAGCTCTGAGAGGGGAAATTTGAGAAATCTCAATAATTTAGTTTAATTGTCTAGGTCCTCCTGTAATTCATTTAACTTTATCTCTAAGAATTGGCCTGCTATTTTTTGTCCATATATATTATGTATTGATATTCTATCATTTTTTAAACATTTATTAATATTCATTTTTAACATGGTTACATGATTCATGCTCCTCTTTTCCCCTTCGCACCCCGCACTCCCCCCACCCATGGCCAATGCACATTTCCACTAGTTTTGTCATGTGTCCTTGATCAAGACCAATTTCC
>NC_058133.1:4766285-4802918 GCF_016433145.1 Gracilinanus agilis | reverse complement strand
GTCTTTTAGCGTGGAGGCTGCCAGATCCTGTGTGATCCTGATTGGTGCTCCTTGATATTTGAATTGTCTCTTTCTGGCTTCTTGTAAGATTTTTTCTTTTGCTTGAAAGCTTTTGAATTTGACAATAATATTTCTAACCAATTTCTTCTCTGGGTCTAATGTAGTGGGTGTTCTATGAATCCTTTTGATGTCTATATTGCCCTCTTGTTGTAGGACTTCAGGGCAATTTTGCTGAATAATTTCTTTTAGTACAGAGTCCAGGTTTCTATTAATTTCTGGTTTTTCTGGAAGACCAATTATTCTCAAATTGTCTCTTCTAGACCGGTTTTCTTGGTCTGTCACTCTCTCATTGAGATATTTCATGTTTCCTTCTATTTTTTCAGTCTTTTGACTTTGTTTTATTTGTTCTTATTGTCTTGAGAGATCATTAGCTTCCAATTGCTCAATTCTAGCCTTTAGGGATTGATTTTCGGCTATAATCTTTCGGTTTTCAACCATAATCTTCTGGTTTTTGGCCATGATCTTCTGGTTTTTGGCCATAATCTTCTGGTATTCCTTTTCAATCTGGTCATTTCTGGTGTTCAATTGCAAGATTTTACCTTTTAAACAGTTATTTTCTTGCCACATTTCTTCCATCTTCCTCAGAATCTCAGTTTTGAACTCTTCCATAGCTTGTGATTAGTTTTCCTTATTTGAGGAGGGTCTGGATGCTTGTTTGTTCTCCTCCTCTGTTTGCTCGGTTGTCTGGATTTTCTCTGTGTAAAAGTTGCGGAGTGTTAAAGACTTCTTTTTCTTGTTGTTAATCTTTCTCTTCTGAACTTCCTGATTCTGGGTAGCCATCGTTAGCCCAGCAGCTTCTCAGGTTTATCCTCGCGCTCAGGGTCTCTCCATGGTCTTTTGGCTCCTGAGGTCTGAGTTCTGGTTTTTTCCAAGGTCAAGCCCACTGGTGGACCCCCTTGCTTGATCCTCTGCCAGAGGTTTCTTTACATGTCTCAGGGAGCTGCTTCCACAGTCTTTTACCCATCTGCACTGGTTCCCCATTCAGGGTTTCAGAGCTTTAGCTTGTGGCTGTGTCTGCCTCCACCCACGCTTTGGCCCGTGCCTGCGCTCTGAGCCCGCGTTCTGCGCCCACGTTCTGCGCCGCGTTCTTCGCCCTGCATCCGTTCTCAGCAACCTGCTCCCGCGCTCAGATTTTGTGTGTGTTCGTTAGCTTTTTGGGGTCCTAAATATTGATGCTCTTAGGAACAGGCTCCGGAGCTGCCAATCACTCGATGGGTGCACCAAACTTGCTCTATTTCTTTTTAGCTGGCTTTGGCACTATAGGTGTTGTGTGTGAAGGGGGTAGGGGTGGGGTGGTTGCTCAGCCCGTGATTTAGTGAGAGCTGTTTCACCCCTTTATAGCATGGAAATGCCTCGATTCAACGTACCTTCCACGCTGTGCCCTGTTGTGGGGTTCCTCCATTCGTCTGGACTTGTTTTTATGTCCCCTTGAGGAGTTTTGTGTGTTTTGGTCAGGAGAGGTTAAGAGCTGCTTCTTACTCTGCCGCCATCTTAACCTGGAACCTCTATTCTATCATTTTTAAGGTTATTTTAGTATAAGGATGTTTCCTCACTTTTCCTTTTCAATAGGTCTTTTTTTTCTTTTTTTTTATCTGAGATCGTAATTGCCATCCCTGATTTTTTTTAGTCATTTGAGCCATAATAGAGTCTGTCCCAGCCCCTTATTTTAGCTTAATATATGTCTTTGTTTCAAATGTGTTTCTTCCAAAAAATATTGTTGGATTATTATTTTTAATCATCTTTCATATCCACTTCTGTTTTGTGGGTGAATCCTTCCCATTCAAATTCACAGTTATGTTCATAAACTCTTCATTTCCCTTAATCATATTTTCTCCTCTCTTCATCCTTCTCTTTTCTTTTTTATTCTTTCTGTCCTATAAAGTCTTTTTTTCTTTGCTTCCAACCACTGATTTCTTTTATCTGCCTTCCCTTTTATCATTTCCCTTTTTTCTCATCCTCCTACCTCTTCTACATCCTCAATGGATAAAATCAATTTTTATTACCAATTGAGTAGGCATTCATATTTCACCTCTTTGAAACAATTTAGATATGACTGAAAGTCAAGCATTTCCATCTTCCTCTATTTTCCCCTCTACTTCAAAAAGCTCTTTCTTGGATGATAGTTTTATGTAGAATGATTCTCCTCCTTCTTCCTCTTCTTTTGTACTTTCCCCAGGAAATCCCTCCTTCTTACCTGACCATTTTATTTGTTTGTTTTTATTTTATATCATCCTGATATGAATGACTCACTCCCACAACTACTTCCTATATAGATTCTTTCTAAATGCCCTAATAATGATAAAAATTTTAGAAGCTACATGCATCATTTTTCAATATAGAAAGGCAAATAGATTAAATTGAGTTATATGATTTTTCTTTTGTTTACTTTTTATATTAAAGTTGCTCTTCAACTCTATCCTTTTTTAAAAGGAATGCTATAATTCTATCAATTTCCTTTGATAATATAATAAAATATTACATCTAGTGTCTTTCTTTGATCATGACATTCTGGTAATTCAGTAAATCAGAGATTATCTCTCTTAATATCTCTCTTAATATATTTTTGTGAACAATTGTTTTTCTTCTGAGAAATTTCACATTCTATTTTTCTTCATTCTTTTGACTATACTTTATTGTTTCTTGATGTCATATGGAGTCAGTAGCTTCAATTTGCCCAATTCTGCTTTTTAATGAATTATCTTTTTTCAGTAAGCTTTTGTACCTCTTTTTACATTTGGCCAATCCTGCTTGTTAAAGTGTTCTTTTCTTTTTCTATTTGTGCTTTTAACCAAGCTGTTAATTCTTTTTATAAGTTTCTTTTTTTCCCTTTAGTTTACTTACCCAGTTTGTCTCTACCTTCTTATTTTATTTTGACCATCATATCTGCTCTTTCATGAATTCTTGTTGGGCTTGTGTACACTTTCCTTTTTTTCCTTTGAACCTTTGCTTTTATCTTTTCTGACTTGTTTTCTTCTGAGTTTGTATCTTGATCTTCCTTGACACTGTAGTGATGATTTATGCTTAGGGTTTTTGTGGTGGTGGTGAATGTATGCTCATTTTATTAGCCTGCTTTTTGATTTAGAGCATTCTGTTAATATTGGCCTCTGTTCCTATCATGGAGGGAGGAGCCATATCTCAAACTTCAGGCTTTTTCACACTGGGATTTTGGAGTTTTCAGAGCTTGCCAGGTATTGTGATATGGGAGAAGTGTGGTCATTGCTCTCCTGGACTGTCCACCAGTCCATACCAAGGAAAAACCCCATGATCTCTTGAAATTGAAATTGATACTGTTCAATACCCTTTTTCTCTTTGGACCATAAATGTTACTATTCCTCAGAGATTCTGATCCTGTGGTACAAAAAGTATTATTGCCCCTGATGGTTATCACTACTTCACCTCCAAAATACTCCTACCTGCCCTAAATCAATGACCCAGAAGTGAGTTTAGGTAATGAAGCTATGAAAAAGTTGTCCCTTGGGGTTGTCACTCCTTTTTGACTAAAAGTGTTCCTCTCTGCCTTTGAACTATAATCCATAAGTGAGTGTAGCCAAGTGAGCTTAGCCAAATAGCATCTGCTAATGTGTACAGTGCTAGCATAGTAAAAACACATTATCCGTTTCTGATTAGTTGTCTGGTCCCCTTATTGTATCTGATTTGAGAACCCTCTCCCCAAAATTGCTCCTGCTTCTGTTACAATCATTTAGTGTCACCACTGGGATTTCATCCATATGGATTCTAGGCTAGCTACCTCATCCCCCATTTTACTGATCATTCGTTCTGACTTATGTTGGATTAGAAGGATGTCTCACTCTGACTTTTGTTGTTTCTGCCATTCAAGTAATCAATTTGAGGTCCTACTTTTAAGTTGCTCAGATGATAATTTGGAGGAGCTCAGTTGACTACTTTCTTAAATCCCCCATCTTGGTTCAACCTAAAAAATCCCTGTAAATGATCTTTTAGAAACTTAAAATACTATATAAATGTCAGTTTTTGTTTTGTCATTTTTCCTAGAGCATAGTTGCACTTATTGCATTATCAGAGAAGCTATGGTCTAGTTTGTTTTGAAATTACATGATGCATAGCAATTCTGTTTATAAACCATACAGTTAGAAATTGAAACTAATATAATGCTAGCTGCCCAAATACATACTTATTTCTGAATTTTTACAAGACTATGATAAATTTGTTTTTAAAAGGATAGCTAGATAATAGAGATATAATGAAACTTCTAATGGTTAATTTTTTTCCAATACAATTCATTGTGTGTCTTTACAACTAATAGTCCTCAATAAATGTGAAGTGACCCTATTTAAAACTCATTATGTAATAACTCATGGAAACTTTTAAAAAATCAAGGTAAATTGCTGGTGGAGATGTGAATTAATCCAACCACTCTGGATGGCAATTTGGAACTATGCCCAAAAGACACTGAAAGACTACCTGCCCTTTGATCCAGCCATGGCACTACTGGGTTTATACCCCAAAGAAATTATAAGCAAAAAGACTTGTTAAAAAATATTTATAGCGGTGCTCTTTGTGGTGTCAAAAAATTGGAAAATTAGAGGATGCTCTCCAACTGGGGAATGGCTGAACAAATTGCAGTATCTGTTTGTGATGGGATACTATTGTGCTGAAAGGAATGATGAACTGGAGGAATTCCATGTGAACTGGAATGACCTCCAGGAATTGATGCAGAGTGAAAGGAGAAGGACCAGGAGAACATTATACACAGAGACTGATACACTGAGGTATAATCCACTGTAATGGACTTCTCTACTACTAGCAATGCAATGATCCCGGACAATTCTGAGGGTCTTATGAGAAAGAATGTTATCCACATTTAGAGGAAGAACTGTGGGAGCAGAAACACAGAAGAAAAACAACTGCTTGATCACATGGGTCTACGGCGATATGATTGGGGATGTAGACTCTAAACAATCACCCTAGTGCAAATATCAATAATATGTAACTAGGTCTTGATCAATGATACATGTAAAACCCAGTGGAATTGCATGTCAGCTACACGAGAGGTTTGGGGGAGGGGAGGGAAAGAACATGAATCTTGTAAGCATGGAAAAATGTTCTAAATTAACTAAATAAATAAAATTTTCCAAAAAATCAATGTAAAATGATAGTTTCAGATTATGTAAATAGCAATATTACAATACTATTTTTCTGTTAATAAATATCTATTATTTGCTTACTATATCCCATATTTCTCAAAGGCATCAGCAAATTGGGGATGATTGTATATACCTCATACATGTGAAAACTTCCCTAGTGGAATATATAAATGTGAACAATTTGTTCCAATGGACATTGAAAGTAGCAGAACTAGTGTCATCATGCATCACTTAGAAATTGGTTACACATTGAAGATGCCAAGGCATGCATTGCACCCTGAACTCTCACCAGTTGTCTAATAAATGTGAATGGAATGAATTCACCCTAAAAAGGATGTTGTAAGCAAAATAGAATAGAAAATAGAATCCAAAAATATGTAGTTTACAGGAGACACAATTGAAACAAAAAGACATACATGAAGTTAAAAAAAGGATCCAAGTAGAAATTATTTTGCTTCAGTTGAAAAAAAAACACAGAGATGACAATCAAAAGAAAAAAAATAAGTAAAAGACATGAAAAGGAAAAGTACATTTTGCTAAAAGTTACAATAGACAATGGCATAAAAAAATTAAGGGAAAATTTCTCTAGTAACAATTCACTCAGTTGTATAGAGAACTGATTTTAATTTGTATTAATAAGTGATATTTAAGAACTGTAAGGGCTAGGCAATGGGAGTTAAGTGACTTGCCCAGTGTGACACAGCTAGGAAGTGTCTGAGCCCAGATTTGAACCTAGGACCTCCCATATCTAGGCCTGGCTCTCAATCCACTGAGCCACCCAGCTGCCCCCAAAGTCTTCAATAATGAGCGGAAGGGAAGCAGTCTCTCCTCACCACACAGAGCAGCTTGCAGCAGTCCTTTACTCAAAGAAAACAATGAGTTGTACATTTTATAATTCAAATTTCCTTTGTGCTCAGAACATTCCAAGTCACTTGTTATTGTTGTTGTTTCACATCTCTTCACTGGCTGATGTTTTAGTTCATTTTTGCTTTTACAAAGGAGTGTTTAGTGCATTCCAGGAAGAGGGGTTGGGGTGATAGCCAGAAATGTCTAGATGGGAAGGCAAAAAATCTAGAGTAAGAACAAGTATTAGAGGCCATCTAACACACTCTCATTTTTTCCAATGAGGAACCTTTGTATCTTCAAATTTAAATTACTTACCCAAGGTCATGTACATAACATGTATCATCGGTAGTATTTTAATTTATTTTATGCCACTCCAGATCACGTTATCCATTATTTCATGTTGAATCAATTTTAAAAAATGCATTTGTGTTGGGGTATACATGTGTGTGAAGTTGCTTTCATCACAATGTAATCCAGAGGATAACAAAATCATCAGTTCAAACACTTCCAAAGTAGGTGTGTAGAGAAGTCGAAAGATGGGAATGCATAACCTCCATACTTTTTCCCCTCTCACAAGAGGAGCCCATAATACAAGTTCACGGACATTTATAGCTGGGTGAGTGAAGCTGATGAATGATGTACGTGAATACACCATGAGCACAGTGATCTTAATTCCTCTGGAGTGAGAAGCTATAGTCAAATAGCATTTCCTTCTAAATGAGCAGAGCCAACTTTATGGTCTTTTAATTGTTAAAGGATTTTAATCACACGTGAAATTTATTAGTCAAAACTTTTATGAGCATCAGCCATGGGGCAGAAAACGAAGTGGCCCTATATTTGTTCAGTTACTAATAATCTTCTGATTATTGCTCAAAAAACAAAAGCACAATAACCTGAGGGTGATCTGATCCACTAAGTCCACTGAAATGGGAAAGAACAGAATTTAAAAGAAATACACTTGAAAAATGGAACGTATCCCTCTGAATGAGAGTTCATAAACTGTGGGTTACTTTGGAATAATTTTAAATGACTTCATTTTTCCAACTTTCACTCTCTAGAAATCCTTCCATCCTAATATTTAGATTTTATGAATTTAAAATGAAAAGGCATAGAAATACTGGAATCAGAAAAGTGAAAGCACTTAGGCCACAGAACATGAAATGTGTTTTCCCATGGTTTGTTTCATTATTGATAATGCTGCAGAACTCATTATATTTTAATTTAAAGACAGATCTAGCAAAGAGACGTTTGACAGATGATCTGAATTCAGGGCCTACAACAAATTGCTTAAATCTTCATCTAATTACCTCTGAACAGCCAGTGTTACAAGCTTTTCAAATTTCGGAAAGAACTCTCAAAAATTAGCTTGATTTCTGTCAGAATACAATGCAAATAGGAAATTTAGGAGGGTTTTTTGTAGTGTGAATGGAAAACTATCTATGGATTAAAAGAAAAAAAAAAACTTGGCAAATCTCTCTATCCTCCAAACCATATCCCTAGCATGACCCTCACTACCCCACTTAATCAGTTAGCTGTCCATTTTCTAAATTGGTTAATCTCTGTGACAAAACATTCTGCCCAATGTGTGATGAATGATGATTACAATTTTATTCATCATTAAAGGAGTTGGGCCTGGCATTAGACAGACGAGTTCAAATATAACTTCAGTCATTTGCTGGCTGTGTTTCTCTGGGCAAGTCTGTTTTCACCCCCTTCTAACTCAGTTTCCTCAAAACTGTGAAAAGGGGATAAAACATAGCACCTCACTCACAAGTATTGTTCTGAGGATCAAGTGAGATAATATTTATAAACTGATCAGCATGGTGCCCAGAACATAATTGGTTCTTAATAAATGTCAATTTCTTTCCTTCCAAGTCCTAATAAGTAGATCATTGTTACCTGAGATTCAGAGAATGTAAGAAATAGAAGGGATCTCAGCAGACAACTATTCTAACTTATACCTAACAGTAACTCCCTTTCTAATTCATCTGTTAAGCATCATCCAGTCTTTGCTTGAAATATTTGAGGCAGAGGGAGCCTATTGCCTCCACAGTAAGTCCACACTCTTTTTGGAAAATTCCAATCATGAGCAAAGATTTATTTCTACTTGACCTAAATTCACCTTTCTGATATTTCTACCCATTGCTATTCATTATACCACTGACAGCCAAATAGAACAAATATTGTCCAACTGAAGTCCCATCAAATACTTTTTTTTTAATTTTTAAAAATTTTCCTTCCCCCAATTACATAGAGAAATTGTTTCCAACATTTTTTCAAAGAATATTGAGTCTCAAATTTTCTATCTCCCTCCTCTCTCCCTCCAATTCCCCACCCCTTTTGAAATGGTAAGCAACTTTATATAGATTTTAGCTGTCCAATAATTTAAAAGATTTTTCCATATTAATCCTTTTATGGAAGAAAACTCATAGAAAAGTAAGAAAATGAAAATAGTTTGCACTGAAATGAAACCACGGAAGTGGATGGCTTTTTTTTTTATCACAAGTTATTTGGGATCATTTTGGATCTTTGTATTGTTGAGAATAGCTGTTATTCACAATTGATCATTGTAAAGTATTACTGTAACTGTTCAGTGTTCTCCTGGCTCCATTTATTTCATACTACTTCAGTTTATGTAAGTCTTTCCAGATTTTTCTGAGCTCCTCCTGCTTGTTTGTCATTCATCATCAGATTCTGTCCTTCCCCACTCCTAATCTAAGTCCTTACTTCTTCAGGCTAAAAATCTACAATGACTGCAAGCAATCTACATATTCCATAGGCTCAAAATCCTTTACTCTTCTAGACATACCCTCCTAGATGTTCTTTACCTTGAATAACATCTTTTTAAAAATTACTTGAACCCACTTCTCAGTACAATCGAATCTTCCACCACTCAAAATGAAAAATTTCATTTATTTGATTCTATATCTTGCCTGTAATACATCTGTCATACTGATGGAATGGAAGCTTCTTGAGGACAGAGACCTTTAATTTGCCTTTATATCAAAAGCTTAGAGTATGATGAAGCATGGAATTTAATTTACACTTCATATATGTTTATCGAATGAATCAATAGTATTTTGGAGGAAATAAAAGAAAACATCTGTGAGCTGAAATGGCTTAAATACAAATTGGTGATTCCATTCCTTAAATTCAACTATGTTTTTAAAGTGTTGATTCTCAACCCACCTCCTTCTATTTGGTCCTACTGGATGTAACACTGACTCTTAGAGCAAATAATATGGTAATTCACAACTTCTAGAATATTTTTTGGGGTGGGGCATCTCCTTTTATTTCCTCACTAGAAGCATCATGATATCCCCTTAGGTGTGGTGGGTGATCTTTCTGCTAAGATCTTGGAAGGGTTGTCCAGCTGCCTTTCCTTAAGGTTTTTAGTTCTTTCCTGATTTTCAATGCCAATTCCATAATCAGCTGCTTTAGGGATGCTATCCAAATGCTCATTGGAATTACAAAGCCTCCTATCTTTTGAAGTTTACAGGGTCATCTTCTGGTAAGAGAAGGGAGAGACAGTCTTTTCCCCCCATTCCCCAAATCAATGACTTTGCAGATGCTTGCATGGAATGGTTTCAGTCATTGAGCTGACCAGGCTTTTAAGTGTCCAGTCTACACAGAGACTATTTATGTATACAGGGTGAACTAGACAGGACATTATCTCTTCAAGAAATGTCAATAAACTTTTGGTTTACTATCATTTCATTTCATTCAAAGCATGACACTCCTTTCCAATTAAGAACATTTTTGACAAAAATAATTAATGCCTTTTACTGATTAATTGTTTTAATAGATTTGTTCCCACAAAATAAAGAAGCTTGATGAAGACTGTTAACTTATTTTAAATGGAGTGGGATCATTGATTGATTGATTGCATCAAAATTCCACTCTTATACGTTACTTTACTCTTAACATTTACTCTGTTATCTGAATACTTTACCTCCTTGCTTTTGCTCCCACACAACACTCAATCCTCCAAATTTATAAATTTGTACTGGCTAATAGAATTCCTATTTCTAGAATGCTCTTTCCTTGAGTCCAAATCCTAGTTTCCATGACTTCCTTCCAAACCCACTTTGCAAGAGACCTAATTGACTCCTCCTCATTGTTAGTGTCTTCCATTACATATTACCTATGACTTATACTGGATAAAAAGGATTTCAGAAGTCTAAGTTTCCTTGTTTAAAACTATCTTGCCTTTTTGAGTCATGCTGGTGTATATTAAACTCATGAAGTTATTTCTATGTTGTCACTTCAATTCAGATGTGTACCCTTTGTGAGCAAGACTTGAGTTTTTGCATTTTTTACACATTTGTTTACTAACAGACAGAGTTTACTTTTCTACCACAATTTATCAAATTGATTACATCTTCTTGAAATTAAAAAAATGTTAGACTAGCACACACTAGCTACATTCAATGTACAAAAAAAGGCAGGCTGCCCTGATGCCGAGCAAACACAATTCAGGGTTAAAGTGAAATTCGCTTCTTAAAATGGGTCAGTATGCTTTATTTGCAATTTCACAAGGAATAATCATTTATTTTCTCTCTCCCCTTTTTCTCTCCCCTCTTGAGAAAAGAAAAAGATAGACCTTGTAAACAAACAAACAAATCCACAAATAACTGAGGCATTGCTTTCCTAGACTAATTTTTTTCATCTGCCTATTTGTGACTCCATCATGCTTTAGTTGTTAGGATTAGCATAAAAATGAATAAATCAGTGAGCATGGATTGTTCTGTTACTTTGATATTTTCTCATAGATTTTAACATTATTATTATTATTATTACTAGTGGTATATTTTGTACTTTAAATTCCTTGAAAGATAATACTCCCTCATTTGTTAATTTTCTGTGTCATTTAAAAACCATAACTCAAATAATGTTGCCAACAATTGACCTAAGGAGACACTTTCATTCATTATTTCATTTCATAATACTTTATTAAACTTCTCTTATAGCCAAGACCCTGCCCTGGGGGCTGGAAATACAGAGAAAATAATCAAAATTCTTGCCCACAGGTAGCTTAGATTTGCCTGGGGTGTGGAAGATTGTTTTTGTTGTTGCTCAGTGATTTTTCAGTTATGGCATACGCCCATTTAAAGTTTTCTTGGCAAAGACCCTGGAGTGTTTTCCATTTCCTTCTCTAGCTCATTGTACAGATGAGGAAACTGAGACAAACAGGCTTAGATTACTTTCCCAAGGTCACACACATACTATTTAAGACAAGATTTTAATTCAGAAATATACATCTTCCTGACTCGAAACCCAGTGCTCTGTCTGTTGTTCTGCCTAGTGGCTCTGGTGTAGAAGATAGCCAATTTAAAAGTTTGAGAGACTGATCAATAATTAGAGAAATTGGGGAAGCAAAGAACAGAGTTATACTATTGGAGAAGCATCAAAATAATATTATTTTCTTTCTTTCAAAATTATATTGTGGGGCAGCTAAATGGTTCAGTGGATCAAGACTGAAGTCTACAGATGGGACATCTTCAGTTCAAATTTAGCTTCAGACACTTCCTAGTTGTGTGACCCTGATTAAGTCACTTAATGCTGATTGCCTAGTCCTTACCACTTTTCTTCTTGGAACCAATACTTAATATTAATTCTCTGACAGAATATAGATGTAAAAATTTAAAATAAAAATAATTACATTGAGTGACAGCTTCTACATTAATAATGTTTCAACTCCATCCAATATACTAGTTGTTCCCATCCCCAATTTCCCCCCTTTATTCATTTTATATGTTTCCCATTCTTTTATCTTATTTCCAAAGTACCTAGAACATAGTGCCACAATGTACAGAGCACTGGAACTGGAGTCAGGAAGACCAGAGTTCAAAACCAGCCTCAGGTACTAGCTATAAGACCCTGGACAAGTCACTTTATCCTGTTTCCTTCAATTTCTTCAAGTGAAAAGGGAGCTGGAGAAGGAAATGGCAAGTCACTCCAATATCTTTACCAAGAAACCCCAAATGGGGTCACAGAGAGGAGCACATGACTAATACACACAAACAACAAAGTGCTTTTGAAATGATTATTGTTTTTGACTCTATGAGAAACATCCCCAGAGCAAAGGCTAGAGAGGAAGCCTCAGAACCAGGAAGAATTGTCAATTCCCTCCCCTGATCCAAATACACTGAGTGCCCCTGGACTGGCTCTTTCCTTCTCTCAGAAACTCTCTCAAGTTATAAGTTGCTGATTTTACATTAATAAAGGGTGTTTTTTTTCATCAAGGAGCTTCTTTTAACAAGAAAATGACAGCTCTAGTCTCAGGGTCTCTATCTTATACAACTTAAGGTATATGTTGTTTGGTTCACATATAGAATGTCTCTACTTATTCATGTCCATATTTTCTCTTTGTAGAGAAGATGAGGTTTGTGAGGTCAGGAATTCTTTGTCAATTTATCCACAGTTATTAAATATCTACTCTGTGTCAGGAACTGTGTTAAGAACTGAGCATATAGAGAAAGAGGAAAAAAGATCTCTATCTTCAAAGAAATAACATTCTAATAAGGGATGATAGCCTGTAAAGAACTACAGACTCACCAGGCTTAAATAGAATAGACTGGGAGAGATCTTAGAGGGCAAAGTACCAGCAGCTGCAAGTGGTCAATGGGCTCCTTTAGAGACTCAGATTTTAGGGCAGCCAGGGCATTCCAGAAGTTGAATTGGAGAGAACATTTCAGGGACAGACAATATGCTAAGTGCATGTCCAAAAGATTTGAAGTGAGATTCTTTTTTTAAATAGTATTTCATTTTTTCTCCAATTACCTTAAAAACAATTTTAAAATTCATTTTTTTAAATTTTGAGTTTCAACTTTGCTCTCCCCTTCTCTCCTTACCTTCTCACTGCAATGATAAGCAATCTGATAAGAGATTAAAGTGCAATTATAAAAATATTTCCATATTAGTCATTTCATAGAAGAAAACTTAAAGAAAATAGAAAATGAAAAATGATATGTTTCACTGTGTATCCAGGCACTTTTATTACTTTCTCTTAAGGCAGATAGTGTTGTTCAGATCACCAGATTGATGGAACAGCTAAATTATTAACAGTTATTAATTTTACATTATTGGTGTTACTATGGACAGTGTTCTGGTTCTGTTCACTTCACTCTGCATCAGTTCATGTAAGTCTTTCTGTCTTAATGAAATCAGCCTGCCCATCATTTCTTTTAGCACAACAGTAGTTCACCATAATCATATACTACAACTTGTTCACCCATTCCTCAATTGATGGACTTCCCCTTTATAGACCTGGAGGGATAGTTCCAAGTTGCTCTCCAGAATGGGGATGAGTTTGTTTTTTGTTTTCGTTTTTTTTTTTTGTCACTTTATTCATGGTCTATCTCAGTATTTCAGAAATGGTAAACAATTAATGACCACTACTAAATTCTTACAGTTAATGCATTTTTTAAGAAATTGAATGATTTAATCAATGGACAGAAAACTCAAAATACTAAATCTAAATTGGTGTGTTGAAACTTTTAAAACTTAAATGAGAGGCTGATGCAGAGAAACACGTATTTTGACATACTTTGTATTTATTTTACTGGTTTGGTCCAAGCATTTATTTATTTTTTTCTTTTGTGTCTACAAAAGGTAAAAAGATGGAGAAATCACTACAGAGCACACCAGACGTGTAAATTCAAAATGAATAGTGGCATACCAAAGCATCCTCTGTATAGATGGTCACAGGGTCCCCAATCAATCTTAGAGCCTATTCTTTTTGGCGAATGCTTCTTTTTATTATTCATGTGTTCAGTTATAAATAACTTGGAACAGTTATGAAGCAAAACATATTGAAACAACTACAAAGTCCTGGTTCATTTTGAAATATGTCTCCTTTGCCCTGTACTGCTTATCTACACATTAGCTTTAAACTTATTTTCCTTCAAACATGTTTTATTCATCCAAAAAGTGTTTAGGAAATACAGTGTTCCCTGAAATAGGACAAAGAATAGAACAAAACCAAACTCTTTCAAAAACTGGTAGTTTGGTGAATTCTTCTTTAAGGCTCAACTTTCTAGGAAGGTGGAATTATTCACGCTCACCATTCCACTGAAAAAGAATTAATGATCATAAAAATAATAATAATGACCAGGATAAAATATCTCTTTGCTTTAACTCTTTCAAAGGTCCAGCAGAAGCATCTAGTAGGAATTGCTTTGGCCCATTCTGGGAGCTTTTTGATAATAATAGCTTGTTATAGATAAAGTTGGTAGGGATAAAAAATTTTGTTTTGTTTTGTTTTTTAATCTCAAACCAGGAAGATGGCAGAGAGTCCGATGTCTTTGTTCCCTACCAGCAATAATTAGAACATGCTATTTCTAGGCTTTACCTTAGAGGCTCTTAAAATAAAGAATCTCTGAAATCTATCCTTACCTACTCACAAAAACACCAAACTTGGGAATTTGAAGGGCATTAAAAGTCATCCAGTACCACCCACACCATTCGAAGAATTCTTGAAAACAATTTTACCTTTTTCTACTGTTGCTTAAAAAATAATGTATGGAAATAACAAGTGCATTCACAGGATGTAGAATAAAATTAATGACACCCTCCCTTGATCCACTCTGCTCTCTAGACTCTTGGTTTTAGTACTTGAATTACTCTTTCTTCCTAAAGACCCTTGACCTTTTTCTATTTGGGGCGTAGCTGAATTTTCCTATTCTCATGATCCTCTCCCATAAGAATATGAATTCCTTGATAGCAGAGGCCTTATTGTTTTTTCTTTTTTGGGTCTCCAGCACTTAGCTCGGTGTCTGAAACTCAGGAAGTAAATAAGCAATAATCAGGATCATAGAAATGGCTTTTATATAGAAATATCAGGCTGACTATGCCTGATTTTTGTATCTGATTTTTACCCTCAAAACAACTCTGAAAGATGAACTCTTTTCATCCACAGTTTTACAGATATGGACACTGATTCAGGAAGAAGTTAAGTGACTTCCACAGGGTCACGTAGCTGTATATATCTGAGATTGCACTTAAATTCAGGTCTTCCTGGCTCGAGGTCCAAAACTTGATACCCTGCTACAAATAACTGCTTGTAAGTATTTAATAAATATTTCATGATCTAATTCTATCATCTATTCTAGACTTCTGATTTCTAGAATAAGAAAATTGAAGCCCAGAGATATGGAGAGACATGCCATGTATAACAGATAGAATTCTGGATTTAAAATAAAAAAGAACTGAATTCAGATTCTGTCTCTGGAATGCATTATTACTGTGGAAATGAACAAGTTCTTTTAGATTTCCAAGTTTCAATTTCCTTCCCTGGAAAATGGGACAATAATGCATAATTCACTTCAACCTACATCATCAAAAATTTGAAAAACTCAAATGGGATGATGTAAAGAAATGACTAAAGTGCTAAGAAATATCAACATCATCATCATCTCATCATCTCATCCTCTCTGCTCCTACTACTAAATAGTAAAAATCAAACTCAAACCCAGAATTCATTAAAATGATTGTTTCCAACTCAATGGAAATAATGTGAATTCAAATAATGTGACATTTCAGGGGATTCATTATTTACACTCTGTGCTACTGACTCTAGCTAGCATTTCCTTTAAGGTTCACAAAACACCTCATGATTATCTCATTTGATCTCCAAAGTGCCCCATAAGGTAGGAGCTCTTACAAGACACATTTTACAGAGGAGGAAACTGAGATGGAGACTTTAAGTGGCTTTCCCAAGCCCATGCAGTAAATGTCCATGGCAGGCTTTGGATGTATTTCTTCTGCATTCCCAAGTCAGTGCTTCATCCCCTCCACAACCTAACTCCTTAGATCAGGCAGGAATTAATTAGTAGATAAAGGTGAGGCTCTGCAATTGATGACTCTAAAGTCAATGCTCTTTCATCATGAACAACTCACCCAATGGAAGTACCAATCCCTGCATATGAAAAGCCATATGGATATGTCTCCTATAGAAGGCTCTGTGCTAAGCACTGAGTAGATCAATAAAAAAAAAATGATCTCTGACACCTTGAAGTGATTAGTTTCCACCTTTATATTTTTAGAGCCTTGCAGAATGCCTTGTTCAGAGGAGGTGTTTGGTAAATATACTTACAGGGAGCTGTCATTTGGCAAAACGGTTCACATAAAAACTGTGCAAAACAGAATTCATTGTTTTGTTTTTCCTTTTCCTTAAGCAGTGAGAAAGCATTTCTCCAATTAATTTGTATGAATGTCTGTTATACATTCATAGAAAATTCACAGGAGGAGACTGAGCTGATCCCATTTCAATTAGAAAAACTTGTTTCCTGAAAAATATTATATATATATATATATATATATATATATATTTATATATATATATAGATAGATAGATGTATGCACACACATGAATACGCATATATTTATATGCATACAGACCTATTCATGTACATATATACAGATATTCACATACATGCAAACAGGTAGGCAGCATAGCAGACAGAATTAAAATCTGGTTTCTGTGATTTACTTGCTATATGACCCTGGACAGGTCCCTTAACCCCTTTTACTTCAGTTTCCTCATGTATAAAATGATGTGGGAAAGGAAATGATAAACCCCTCCAGTACTATATCCTTTTCTAAGAAAACTGCAAGTGATATCACCAAGAGTCAGACATGACCGAAAAGGACTAAACACATGTGTTTGCATGGAGAGAGACAGAGATAGAGGCAGAAATTGAGAGGGTGGAATTTAGTTTTGGGGGGAATTTATTTAAGTTTCTTAATTTCATAACCAGCATGTGAGGTACATTTTGATGCTGTTACTTCCTCCATTTATTGATGAAAAAATGAAATGTCCATGATTACACTTGCTAATAAGAGTCAGAGGCAGGATTTGAAACCAGACTTCTGCAATCTGATGACTCTGAAAGGAAGTTGAAATGGAAGAAGAGAGAAGAGATGCTGTATTTGGAGGATAATCAGTAATCCAATTTAGGTCAACATTTAGAATATAAAAGAGATCATTTGAAATCCACCTAGAAAGGGAAGTTATAAGCCTTATACACAATTCCATTGTGGAATTTTGTATTTTCAAAGGCATTGGGGATAAATATACAACAATACACAAACTGAATTTTCTACATGTTAAATTCCAATTTGCATAAATGGTACAAGGTCAAAGCCACATGCCTATAAGATATTTTGAGAAACCAGCATAATTCTCTGATTTGTTTTAGATAGATTCAAATAAATTCATTTCAGACACATTTATTATGGAGATATAGCCTATGACCCATTGCTGAAGTTCTGAGTTCATATAGGACAGGTTGAAAGCTTCTCACAAATTGTTCCCTTTGTATTATGTCACCATTGAATAATCTCCTGGAAACATCTGTCTTTGGTCCATATTGCCCCCAGCCTGTTTCTTCCCTGAGTATACTGGCTGAAATGCACAATGGCTACACCCTGGTAAAACCATCTCTGCCATTGTTCTTTTGTTTTTTAATTGAAAATTTTTATTTAATTAATTAATTTAGAATATTTTTCAATTTTTACATGAATCGTGTTCTTTCCCTACCCTCCAACCCCTCCCTCCCCTTAGCTGATGCACAATTCCACTGAGTTTTACATGTATCATTGATCAAGACCTATTTCCATATTATTGATAATTGCACTAGGGTGATCACTTGAAGTCTATATCCCCAATCATATCCCCACCAAATCATGTGTTCAAGCAGTTGTTTTTCCTCTGTGTTTCTACTCCCACAGTTCTTCCTCTGAATGTGAATAGCGTTCTTTCTCAGAAGTCCCTCAGAATTGTCCTGGATTGTTGCATTCCTGCTAGTACAGAAGTCTGTTACATACAATTGTACCACAATGTATCTGTCTCTGTGTACAACCTTCTCCTGGTTCTACTCCTTTCACTCTGCATCAGTTGCTGGAGGTCTTTCCAGTTCACATGGGATTCCTCCAGTTCATTATTCCTTTGAGCACAATAGTATTCCATTACCAACAGATACCACAATTTGTTCAGTCATGCCCCAATTGAAGGACACCCTTCATTTTCCAATGCCATTGATCTAAACCAGGTTGAGTGTAGCTGACACTCCTTAAATTCCTCAGTTATTTAGGGGGATGCATACCCCAAGCATGTAAAGACTTCTTCACTTTAAGGAGAAGAGGAGAAGAATCATTTATTCCAATGGCCATGGAGATAGTTAAATTAGTCTCTATGGAGTGCTTAGAGCTTAGTCAGACATTGAAGATGCCAAGCTCTAGTCATCCTGATCTTTGTCCTGTCATTGAACTTTGATGACCTTGGAAAATAGAGGGAGACTAATAATTTTGTGCCTTACTTAAATCCAATTCATGGGCAAATCAAGAAATCAGCTATCGTTCACATCATGATGCTGATGGTCCTCTTCAAACACAAAAGACAGATAAGAGTTTCCCACAAATCAGACAACCATGCAGTCAACATCAGGTCCATACCATATGTCACAATATCAAACTCATCATTGGGCAATTGGGTTGTTTCATTTGTTAGTTTGCTTTTCCTCTCTAAACTAGCATCTCTTCCAAATTTCTCAGTATCTAGGTCATCACCATTTTTCTTACCATTCAGTTCATAATCTCAGTGTATTTTTGGACTCCGCATATTGATTCATTTCACATATCCAACCCACTGCCAAATCTTGCCTTTTTGTCCCTTTAAAAATTCTCTCCTTTTTGTCCCTTTTTCTTTGCTTGCACAAATTCACCATAGTTTAGGCCCTCATAACCTCTTGTCTAGATTATTGCCTTAGGCTTTTACTTGACTTCCTGATCTATCTTCCACTCTACTGCCTAAGTGTTTTTTTTTTTTCCCCTACCTGAAGCACTAGACGGACCATGCTATATAACTCTTCAATAAGCTCCAGTGGCTTCCTATTACCTTTAGGATGCAATATGATTCCATCTATTTGTAAGCCAAATCTCCTTTCAGTCGGACCGCAACCTGCTTATTTCTCTGTCCTTCTGATATGCTTCTGCTATCCACTCAGGCACATATCCAATCTACCACATTGGTATTCTTGCTTTCCTCTTACACAACACATTATATTCTTTCTGTATATTTCTTTCTCTTTTATATCCCAAATATACTTCTTCTTACTCTTGCCTCTTGTATTTCCTGATTTACCATCATGACTCAACTTACACACCTCCTTCTGCAGGAGAGCTCGTTCATTCTCCCATTCTCCCTGCTGCAAATGTCTTCTCCACAAAATGAATTTTTAATATTTTTTGTTATTTGAAATCATCTTTGTTATATGTATTTGTCTTCCTCATTAAGTTATAAGGCTCTTGAGAACAAGGACTGTTTTTACCCCTTATTTACATGGAAAGGAGCTCAGCAAAGATTCTCAGAAAATACCCACAGGTAGGGGACATCGTATAATTTATTATCCAACAATGGAGATTGAGTCAGACTGGTCTGATGCACAGAAAGAGAACCAAGAAAGAGCACTGTCACACAGACACATTGCCATATACACTCACTCACATTCTCACTCAAATACACACATACAACAGAGAGAAAAAAAGTATCCTGGAGAAGGTAGTCAACAGTGTCAAATGACTTTTTCTGTGTCATAGAAAGTGGCATGACATAGCTGCCAACTAGTCAATTTCAAGGTTTTATTTTTAAATCCACCATCAACATTTCCCATTCATAACTGCTATTATGAAAAAATGACAAGAGAGTTAACTCTTGAAGTGTTGAATTATATGTATGCTCCTGCTGTGTATATATTCATGCAAAAAATCCTATCTTAAATGAAACAGATGATAGCACCGTGGTCTAGCATCTTTTCAAATCCCATTGTTTTGAAAAGATTGAACTGTCATCTGTTCTAATAGCATCGAATCCCCATTTTCCTACCTCTTTGCAAATGTCTCAAATTCATTATTTGTGTTTCGTTTTCTTTTGTTTTCTCTTTTGACAAGCCACATTTTTTTATTTTATGCTGCATTTTTGAACCCTCAAAAACTGACACCAATTGTTTTAGACATTATGTGTGATCCACACTGTGGGGACAAACAAGTGGAATCCTTGTCTTATTTCTTCCCCTTCTCCACTCTCACCCCTAACAGGGATGAATGCTAGATGATGAAGTGGCATTCCAAATTTCTTTTCAAAGACAACTGGTAAGGATAAGGTAAATTGAGGCAAATTGGGGGAAAGGAGGATGATATATACTGATTCTCTATCTGTGCATGATAATATTTGCTTATAATATTTATTCTATAAATAAAGATTATTGAGTACCTCCTGTGAATCAGGTTCTGGGAATAATCGAGAAATAGGAAATTCTGGATAAGGCTCATGTGGGAAATATCAGTTAAGTCAACTCTTGAAAGCAACCAGGTATTCCATGAAGATGAAATACAGAGAAAATGCCTTCCTGGATTCAGGTGTGAACTATATAAATTATGAAGAAAGGGAGGACAGGAATTGACTCAGTTTCTCCTTTAAACTTTGGAAACTGTGATACTTTTTTACACAAGTGGAATATGTCCATTAAGAGAAAAGTAAAGAGGGATGAAGAGCTGGCCAGTCTATCATGATGCCTTTTCAGCTGTTTGAAAAAGATGGATTTTTCTTTTTGATATTTGAGGTCACCGTATAAAGAATAATGTATTTTGACTATCTTCACTGTTTTTGAGAGGATTCATATGATGTGGCCAAGTCTGATTCAGAACAGAATTCACTAACTGAAGACACCAAGTATTTATTAGTTGAGAGGCACCCTGCAATTTCAGAGCCTGAAATCCTTCTGCTCATTGGAAGAGTTTTTAAGAATTGATACATTACATATTTAGACTTGGAATGAGTTTTAAAAAATCTTTCAGCTCAATTTCTGTGAAGATTAGGAGCCACCTAGAGCTATAAAATGACTAGTAATGAAATCAAAAGGGCAAGGGAAATAGCATCACAGAGACCAAGGCATTGGAGAGTTAAAAAGGTTTAATAAAAGGTCAAAACTCTGAAGTTAGTGAAGGGCCATTTTTGTGCTACATCAGTCAATATTTGTGATTAGTGAAAGCAAGAAAACATCCAAATGTAGAATGATTATACTTTGTGTACTGACAAAGAAAAGGCCTTGGATGACTGAGATGGAAAGACAAACTATCATAATAAGAAAATTGAAATTTTAGAGTCACAAGTAATGAAGGTCAGGTGAAGTGTATGGGTGAGAGAATCTTTTATTCTGGGATATATTGGATGAAATTTCTAACTTGACAGGAAGGGAGGATGAATTGACTTCTATGGTATCTACTAAATATGATTCTAGACTATGTTAAGGGGCCTTTTAAGGAATTTCTAGGAGTAAAGATACTGCTGTCTCTGATATGTCACATTTATAAAATACTTTAATGTTTGCAAACTACTTTAGAAGCATTTCTCATTTTATCCATAAAATCATGTGAGATCAGTGTTTTTATCTTCATTTTACAAATGAGTAAACTGAGGCAAACATCAATTCAGTAATTGCCAAGGTTCACCAGAAGCATATGAGACAAAATTTGAACCTGGGTCTTCCTGACTTCAGATCCAAAATCCTGTCCACTCTGCCAACAGGCATCCTAATAATGGTTTGTCTGGACCCTCAAAATTTGCATGATAATTTGATCCCAGGTTTTAACTGATAATGAAATACCAATCCCTAAAGAATACATCTGCGATGTCATGGGATTTGATACTTTTTCAGTTTTGACTTATGAATATTTTTCTCACTGTATAGAATACAAACCATAAAACAATTTGGTGAAAAGAAGAGGAGCAAAAAGAATCGGGACTAAATATTTAATTGTGAGAACAAGCATAGAATTCTGGGTAGAGAGATGAACTGATATTCTTATAGATCTAATTCAAATAGCATTTCTGTTATACCCTGCCAAAATGACACTGAACAAATTACTTAAAGTCCTAGAGAATGCACTAAGGCTTTCCGTTGCAGTGTAGGCTTCTGTCTATTATAGTTCAGGAAGTATCTTTATCAGGAGTTCCTTAATTTAATGAAATTCAAATACACACACACACAACAGCGGCAGCAGCAACCAGGGTTAAAATTATAAGAAGGAAGAGAGCCAGCAAGAACAATATGACTTGGAATGATAAGTCATGATCCAGGGCTAACAAGATGGATTTGTGCTTTATGGAAATCCCGTTGGTGGCTGAAAGGAGGATGGATTGGACAAAGAGAGACTGAGGGCAGGCTGGCCTAGCAGCAAGGTGTTGATATAGCTCAAGTTTAATGTGATGAGAGTCTACGTGAGAGGGATGACATTTTCAGAGTTTTCTCTGATAAGGAAGAGGGATTACAGAAATATTGCAATGGAGAAGTCAAGAGGCTTTGAAAATACATTTCTCCTGAGGAAGGAGAGAAGGATAACCTCTAGGTTTCAAGACTGAGGACTGAGATGAAGATAGTGACCTTGATAGTCATGAGGAAATTTGGGGACGTGATGTTTAGTGGGAACATTGAGTTCAGTTTTGGATGTGTTGGGTTTAAGACTTCTACTACATGTCCAATTCACAATGTGCAAAAGGGATTTGGAGATATAAGACATCAAATCATCAGAGAGTAAGATGGGATATATAGATTTGGGAATCATTAACATAGCAATGATGGTATTTATATTGGAGCTGATGAGACTGCAAATGAAGGAGTATAAAAATAAAAGACAGAGCAGGCAAGGGAGGATATATATATACATATATATATATTTGTGTGTATGTATCTATGAATAGACATGTGTGTTGCATGTATATTTTATGCATATATATTTCAGTGCAATTGAAAGGTAAGAAAATCTGAGAGAATTTATACATTATTTGTAGCGTTGTAATGTCTGTGTATGAGATAAGATAGAAATGAAAGTCGTGTACAGTTCTTTTAATGTCTACATCATGACCAAATTCAAAATGATGATTCCATTATACCTAGCATAGTATTGTACATATAGTAGATGGTTAATAAATGCTTTCATATATGGTTCTAGAAAATGAAGGGAATCATCTTTTATATGGTTTGTTATTGTTGTAATAGTATGTTTTCCATGAAAAGATGTGGTTTAGGAAGTCTAAATGAGCCTTGATAATTTCCTGGTCAATAACAAAATTAATAAGTAATAAAATGTGCTTGAAGGTGCTGTCATAGGTTGGGTGGCCTGCCTTGACTCTGAGATGCTTCTCTCTTAGATGAAAATACATGTTCTTCAAAGATAAACTCTCATCTCTTATTATGCACCGTGGTGCCCCAGGAAAGACAGGCCTGCGTTATATACTTTTTGTGAGAGATAATTTATGAGTGACACATCTGATGGAGAGCTGTCATTCTGCCTTCTTTCTAGCTGCCTTGCCTGCATTAATTTATTGGTAAGTGAAGCTGTGCTCTAAGAGTGGTGATAGACTCTATGCAATTTCATGTGATTAAGTTGACTCCAGATGATGGAATGATCACTGGTCGGAGCTTTTTCTTCCTGAATCATGGGAAGGAGATGCCACAATTGGTAAGGACTTTAGCTTTTTATCTCTTCGAGTTTGAGGTCACAAATAAAAAATGATTTTGGTACCTCCAAATATGTCCATATTGGGAGACATAAAAAACCTTCTAATTTGGCAGAAGGAAAAAAAAATCACCTTGATGGGCAGCCTTGCTCAAAAGTAATGAAGAATAGGATTGTCCTGAATACTATAAATCTAGACTGAAGTGAATTCAGAAAGCAAGACAGGGAGATCTTCTTATGTCAACTTAAACCAGGCCTGGCACATTCATGGAGAAAAATAGGTACCAATCATTCCTTCATAGGAAGGATGAAATGGCTTAACTTTAACTAATGTCAAGAGACAGTATCCATAGGATAATTCTTCCCTTGTCCTATTTGTAGACTCAGTTCCTACTTGCAGTAGGTTTTTAGATATGGGCAGTTACAACCAGGCTGATGGCCTTGGGTAGTTGTAGATTATAGGGTCCAGTAGCAATGGCGTTCTATTTTAGTGTTTCCTAAGATCTCTGGTTGATTGTAATATTAACTTAATATGAAATTAACTTAATAAGCAGATTTTAGGGGGTGGGATAATTGAGCTAATTTTCATGGTCAAAGGACTCATCAGCAATTATCTTAGCTACTGATAATGAATGTTACCATCCTTAATTGGTCTGGAACCTGGAAAACAAACTCATTCCCTGGCTGGGAAGGGACTCTAAATCTCCACTGAAGTAGAATATGCCATAGTTTGTTCTTCACTAAAATGTCCTTGGAGAACAGAGATTCACCACCATGCCAAAATGAAGCATCAATTTATAGCCCTTGGGATTCACTAGGATCAATTTGGCAAAGTAAAGAAAGAAACCCCTTTAGCAGACATAAAGAGGATACAATCTGTGGCATTTTTCTAGCCTACACAGAATTAGGACTTTGATGGCTCCAGGTATCTAGTGATCTCTTAGGGTAAATAAATCCTCTTGAGGATTCAATAAAATTGAAGGAAGTAGTCTTAGCTACCCTTTTCTGGGCTTAGTCTTCATTAAACAAACAGACAGTGGTACTTTGATACACAAGCACCTTAAGTCATAAGTCACAATAAGTCATTTGAGTAGATATTTGAACCGTGAACAAACCAAGGTGGATGAGGTAATCAGTACAAGCAAGATTAAGAAATGTTGAGGATTTGGGGGAAAAAATTAAACCATTTATTGAAAAGACACCCAGAAAAAGATGCAACAGGTCATGCGTTGGAGCTGTGTAACAACACTTGTTTCACACATTTTGAAATGATCTGAAAGTAAGGAAGAAACAAACTTCCACAGAAAGGATTTTTGTAGAAGTGGCCTATAAGTGAAATTGAGGAAAGTGTGGCAAAACAGCCAAAATTCAATGAAGAAAATGATGATGAGCAGAGAAAAAATAGCAATTAAGTTTAGCAAACATATCTTAAGTAAGGTGTAAGATCGATTTTGAATGTAAATGTACTGTTACCTGTGTAGAAAGTAAGTTATGTTAAGCAATAGTGCACAAAATGAAAACCTTCTCCAAAAGCATCTTCACCTGACCTTGAAGGTAAATAATATTTCATAAGTTTATTTCTTTCCATGCTTTCTTATTATCTATAAATATATCTGTTATTTATAAAGTACATTTTAGTATTTAAAAGCATATAAAACAAAAAATCCACATGTTTTTTTTGGGGGGCATGATGAATTAATTGCATTTTCATTCATTTAAAAGGGGAAATTCAATTTGACACATGAGTAAATGGAAGGAAACTTGTGTGTCAAAGTACCACTGTATATTAGTAGATCCTTTATTTCTTCATGAAATGTAATGTTTAAGAAAACAGAAAAGTTAAGAAGGGCTAAGACTAGTCTTTACATATTGATCACTTAAAACATTCTTTTTTCAAATTTTAATTAATTTATTAATTTAGAATATTTTCCTATGTTACATGATTCAAGTTCTTTCCCTTCCCTCTTTCCTCCCCCCTCCCAAAGCTCATAAGCAATTCCACTGCGTTTTACATGCATCATTGTTCAAAACCTATTTCCAAATTATTAATATTTGCGATAGAGTGATCAATTAAAGTCAACATCCCCAATCATATACCCATTAAACCATGTGATCAATCATGTTTTTCTTCTCAGTTTCTACTCCTACAGTTCTTTCTCTGGATGTGGATAGTATTCTTTCTCATGAGCCCCTCAGAATTGTCATGGATTATTGTATTACTGCTAAAAGACTAAGTCAGTTACATTCGATTGTGCTACAATGTATCCGTCTCTGTGTATGATGTTCTCCTGGTTCTGCTCCTTTCCCTCTGCATCACTTCCTGGAGGTCTTTCCAGGTCACATGGGATTCCTCCAGTTCATTCCTTTCAGTACAATAGTATTTCACTAACATCAGATATCACAATTTGTTCAGCCATTCCCCAATTGATGGACATCCCCTTATTTTCCACTTTTTTGTCAATACAGAGTGTTGCTATAAATATTTTTGTGCACGTAGTTTTTCCCTATTATCTCTTTGGGGTACACACCCAGTAGTGGTATGGCTGGATCAAAGGACAGATAGTCTTTTAAAGCTCTTTGAGCATAGTTCCAAATTGCCTTCCAGAATGATTGGATCAATTCACAACTGCACCAACAATGCACTAGTGTCCTAATTTTGGCACATACCATCCAATGTTTTTTACTTTCCTTTGCTGTCATATTAGCAAATTGCCTAGGTGTCAAGTGGTTCCTCAGAATCGTTTTGATTTACATTTTTTCTAATTATGAGAGATTCAGAACACTTTTTAAGGGCTTATAGATAGTTTTCATTTCTTTATCTGAAAACTGCCTATTCATATCCCTTGCCCATTTATCAATTGGGGAATGGCTTGATTGTTTTGTATAAATGATTCAGTTCTTTATAGATTGGAGTAATTAGATAGTTGTTAGAGGTTTTTGTTATAAAGGTTTTCCCCTAATTTGTTGCTTCCCTTCTAATTTTGGTGGTATTGGCTTTATACAAAAACTTTTTAATTTAATGTAATCAAATTTATTCATTTTACATTTGTAATATT
This sequence comes from Gracilinanus agilis, assembly GCF_016433145.1. Classification (NCBI taxonomy): domain Eukaryota; kingdom Metazoa; phylum Chordata; class Mammalia; order Didelphimorphia; family Didelphidae; genus Gracilinanus; species Gracilinanus agilis. The sequence goes on along the minus strand of NC_058133.1, from coordinate 4,776,316 downwards.
CTCTATCTCTTGCTTTGTCTTAAATTTTTTAGTTTCCTATAGATTTGACAGATATACTATATTTTGTTCACCTAATTTACTTATAATTTCCTTCTTTATATTTAAGTCATTTACCCATTCTGAATTTATCTTGTAGGGTGTGAGATATTCATCTAAACTTAATCTCTCCCATATTGTTTTCCAAAGTTACCAGCAGTTTTTGTCAAATAGCAGGCTCTTGTCCCCAAAACTGGAATCTTTGGGTTTATTGTGCACTATCATGCTAAGGTAATTTACTTCAAATCACACTGATCCTCCCTTTTGTCTTTTAACCAATACCATATTGTTTTGATGATCATGGCTTTATAATAGAGTTTAAGATCTGGTAATGCTAGGCCACCTTCCTTCACGTGTTTTCATTAGATCTCCTGATATTCTTGATCTTTTGTTCTTCCAAATTAACTTTGTTATATTTTTTTCTAGTTCAATAAAAATGATTCTTCATAGTGTGATAGGTACGACACTGAATAACTAAATTAATTTAGGTATGATTGTAATTTTTATTATAATAGCTCATCCTACCCATGAGAAATTAATGTTTTTCCAATTATATATATACATATATATACATATTTATATGTATATATAGTTTTAATTGTGTGGAAAGTGTTTTGTAGTTGTGTTTATATAAATCCTCTGTTTGTCTTGGCAAATAGATTCCTAAAAATTTTATATTGTCTAGAGTGATTTTAAATGGAATTTCTCTTTCCAACTCTTGCTGCTGAGATGTGTTGTAAATATAGAGTATTGCTAATGAATTATATGAGTTTATTTTGTATGCTGCAACTTTGCTAAAGTTGTTGATTATTTCCACTAACTTTTTAGTTGATTCTCTAAGATTCTTTAAGTAGACCTTTATATCATTTGCAAAGAGTATTGATAGTTTGTCTCTTCATTTCCTACTTTAATCCTTTCAATTTCTTTTCCCTTTCTAATTGCTACCACTAGCTTTTCTAGTACAATGTTAAATAATAGAGGTGATAATGGGGCTCTTTGCTTCACTCCTGATCTTATTAGGAAGGCTTCTAACTCATCCCCATTGCATATGATATTTACTGATGGCTTTAGTCATAAAGTGTTTATTATTTTGAGGAAGGTCCCTTCTATTCCTATACTTTCTAACGTTTTCAATAGGAATGGGTGCTGTATTTTGTCAAAGGCTTTTTCTGCATCTATTGAGATAATAATGTGATTTCTGTTGGTTTGATTATTGATATGGACAATTATGTGAATGGTTTTCCTAACATTAAACCATCCTTGCATTCCTGGTATAAATTCCACCTGGTCACAGTGAATAATCCTTGTGATAACTTGCTATTGTCTTTTTGCTAGTATAATATTTAAGATTTTGCATCTTTGTTCATTAAGAAAATTGGTCTGTAGTTTTCTTTCTCTGTTTTTGGTCTGCCTGGCTTTGGATTCAGTATCATATTTGTGTCATAAGATGAATTTCGTAAGACTCCTTTTTTGTTTATTTTGTCAAATAATTTGATTAGTATTGGGATTAGTAGTTTTTTAAATGTTTGATAGAATGTACTTGTGAATTCATCTCGGGTGTGGGGATTTTTTCTTTGGGAATTCCTTGATACCTTGTTCAATTACTTCTTCTGATAATGTATTATTTAAGTATTCTATTTCCTCTTTTGTGAATCTAGACAATTTATATTTTTTAAATATTCACCCATTTCACGTAGATTGTCATATTTATTGCCATATAATTGAACAAAATAGTTCTTAATAATTACCTTAATTTCCTCTTCATTAGAGGTGAGATCACCCTTTTCATCTTTGATACTGTTAATTTGGTTTTCTTCTTTCTTTTTTGGGGGGGGGATTATATTAAACCAAAAACTTTATTTTGGGGGCAGCTGGGTAGCTCAGTGGATGGAGAGCCAGGCCTAGAGACAGGAGGTCCTAGGTTCAAATCCGGCTTCAGACACTTCCCAGCTGTGTGACCCTGGGCAAGTCACTTGACCCCATTGCCTACCCTTACCACTCTTCCACTTATAAGTCAATTCACAGAAGTTAAGGGTTTAAAATAAAAAAAAAAAAATTAAAAAAAACAACTTCATTTTATTTGTTTTTTTTTCAAAGTAGCAGCTCCTACTCTTATTTATTAGTTCAATAGTTCTTTTAATTTCAGTTTTATTACTTTCTCCTTTAGTTTTTAGGATTTCCAATTTAGTTTGTAACTGGATATTTTTAATGTGTTCTCTTTCTAGTTTTTTAAGTTGCATGCCCAATTTCATTGAACTCTTCCCTCTCTGATTTGTTGATATAGGTACTCAGGGATATTTATTTTTCCCTGAGCACTGCTTTGGCTGTATCTCATAGATTTTGGTATGTTTTTTCCTGATTGTCATTCTCTTCAATGAAATTAGTAATTGTTTCTTTGATTTGTTCTTTGATCCAGTAGTTTTGAACAATTAGATTAAGTATTATCTAATTCATTTTAAGTCTCCCTTTCCATAAGCCCTTATTGATTATGATTTTTGTTGCATTATGGTCTGAAAATTTGTATTTAATATTTTTGATTTCCTATATTTGTTTGCAATGTGTTTATGGCCTACTACATGGTCAGTCTTTGTATATGTGTCATGTACTGTTGAAAAGAAGATATACTCCTTTTTATCCCTATTTATTTTTCTCCAGATATCAATTAACTCTAATCTTTCTAATATTTCATTCACTTCCCTCACTTCTTTCTTATTTATTTTTTGGTTTTATTTATCTGATTCTGATAGGGGAACATTGAAGTCCCTTATTAGTATGTTTTTATTACCTATTTTCTCCTTAATCTTTTAGTTTCTCCTTTAGAAATATGAATACTATATCATCTGTTGTATACATATTGAGTAATGATATTTCATTATTTATACTACCTTTCATCAAAATGAAATTACCTTTCTTATCTCTTTTAATGAGATCTATTTTTGTTTTAGCTTTGTTTAAAATCATGATTGCTACTCCTGCCTTCATTGTCTCAGGTACAGCACTTAAGACATTCTTATTGATTAATTTATTCATGGACATACTTAGATAGAGACTGTTGTTTACCCTCAATCTATTTTGGCCTCTCTATCAAGATGGTTTTACCAGGGAATCCCTGATACAGGTGCTACATCTTCTTGAAACCACAGATAAGAGTTAGGTGAAAGGTGGGTACCAGAAGTGGATGTGCAGCCCTGAAAAGGACTTATAAAGCCCTCACTAAAGGTGCTTATCTTCCCTGTATAGCTCATACATCCCAGCTTGTTCTATATAGGCATTGATTTTGTGATACAATAGAATGTTAGAGAAATAAGTGGATGAAATTAGATTTAGGACATTAAAATGATAACATGCTACTCAGATATGTTCTCATTATATACTTTTGGAAAGTGTGAACAAGAAGCAAATGGCTTATTCCATATAAATATAGAAGTGCTTTTCTTATAGACCACAACCAAATCAATCAATTAACAGGCATTTTTTATCACTATGTTCCAACCACTGTGCTAAACATGGGGGAAAACAGTGGAGAAAAAAAGCAAAAATAGTTCCTGCCCTCAAGGAGCACATGTTACTATAGAAAGGACAATTTGTAAATAACTTCTTATATCACTTTATTATATAAAGATGTAGCTTTCAGGCCCAGGGACCCAGGTGGAAACTCAAGCCTCAGGTGCAGGAAGGTAATCAAGCAGATGGAACTCCTACTCCCTCCTCCCTTTAGCAGTTTAGGACTCTGGGAGTTGGTTTAACTGAAAATGTTCGTGGACCGGTATGGCTGCTTATCTGGCAAAATTTTCCAGAGCTGAACTTGATATCAAATGTGAATATCTTCACAGGAAATTGATGACTTTAACTGTTTGGGATTTATTCCTTAAACAAGGATGCATGATTGGCTCAGGATGTCTTCACAGATGATTCCTTTTTCTCAGGATCCTAATTGCCTCTGAGATTACCAATATGGATATTGGCTTATATTCAGGACTAAATGTATATATACAGTTATAAGTTAAAGGATTCTCTCACCCACTGACTTAACTAAAACAAGAGTTTAATAACTTGGAGGGTTTGGGGTAGATGGTATGTACAGGAGATCTTCTTTCCCTAACTACCTCACAAGCTAATCTGTTTCTCTATATTAACTAAGAATAAATGTAAGATGGTTAAGAGTGTATTGATTGGAGATCTGTAGATTCAGGTTTTGTTGAGATACTGCTAGCTGGATTCCTTTGTAGCAGTGATCAAAGTCAGGGTTTGTGTGAGACAGTATCATTGATTGCCTATATGGGTAAATAGCTATATTTAACCAAGCTCCTTAGGTCAGAGTCATGCTGGGCTTCAAAGAGAAGTAGTAATCCCACCAGCTCATCCACCCAGCACCTTCTCCCCCAAAAGAGTGAGAGGAACTCAAGCTTGGGGTGCTGCTTTTATACCCACATTCTTAACTGCCCTAAGTGTCCCTCTCTTTGGTTCTATGGGGTCCTATTGGGTAATTCACCCCAGTTAAGATTCTTCCAGCTACAATTAAACAGTTGAAAATTAAGTATAACAGAGAATATTTTAGTAGAAGTAGTAATACTTAGATCTCGAGAAGGTTTGGAGTATTATAATAAATGTTAGATGATAAAAGTCTTGGATTAGCACATTCCCAGACATGGAAAAATTGTCTAAGATTTGTTATAAATCCTTTTGAACTGAAAACAATTATGGAAATATAGAAAATATAACATAAAATAAAGAATTATAGTCTATAAGGCAAAAGAGCTGCTTTCAAATAACATTCCAACCTATTACTTATATGATTCTGAAGCTGCCATTTAAGTTCTATGACACTCATTTTTTCTAGGATGTTGGACTAGATTTTCACTAAAGTTCTTTCAGTCTTCTGTCAAAATTCCTACAAGCCTAGCTGCCATAGAAAGTACCTACATGTAGGAAGAAAAATGGCATAAAGTTGCCAAAAATTGAATTGGAAATAAATTTTAAAAATAATAATCCAGCAGTGAATCCCGTGAAACAAAGTATGGTAATAAAGGGATATATATTTTTTAAAAAATCACCCAAACTATAAACATATTATTCCCTGAAGTGCCCAAAGGTATTTAAATTCACTCTATTCAAAGATATAATTAGGGAAAATATGGCCATTGTTTCCAGTCTAATGGAAACACTACATGTGAGTTTAAATAATGTGATTGTTTCATAGGATGCGTTTTTTACTAAGCTAAGATCTAGGTTGAAAATAATTTATTAATTACCTAAAATATATTGGGCCCTATGCTAGGCAATTCAAAGACAAAACTGAAAAAAAAAAAAACCTCAAGCTCAAAGAATTTACATTCCAACATCTCAATTCAACTAGAGGATAGCAATATCACAAATATTATTGGCTTTGGTCAGTTGAGTTAATAAGACTGCAATTTGATCCAGAAGTTTTCATCTTAGAAAAAATATAAATTATGAGAGGAGACACAGAATCATCAAATATCCAAAAGATATAGTCATTTGAGAAAATTTGGGAGCCAGAGTGAAGAATTATAATAAATCATTTTAGTGAATATCTATAAACAAAAATTTCTTTGTCAAGGGAATGCAGTATGCATAACCTGAACAGAAAGATAAAATAAATGAATAACTTGGGAAAAAAGACCAAAAGCCTGCACAAAGTTAAGATATGGGTATATTATATAAATTCAAATACCCAGATGATAGATTCCTCTCTGAAAAAGTCAGAGAAGCTAATCATTTCTTGATTTTTATATGTAATATTTTCATCCTTGAATAAGTAGGAAGAACCATCAAGTGTCAATCTTAATTTGAATCTGATTCCCAACTAGAGAGGAAGTTAATTGCTCTGAGAAATTAAATGGGAATATATAGAGAGACTATTATTGAACAGGTGAAATAGAATGTATAGAATAGAGGAAAGCCAGTCCTGAAATGACATGGACCCATGATTGGGGAAGGATGGATTATACATGAGTCATTGGAAGAACCAGGAGGAAATAATGGTGAGTAAATGTGGGGGAAATCCTACAGAAATGTATGAAAGAGACAAGAGAAGCTGTTTATAATAAAAATATGGAGATAAAAGACAAGTCTTATGGGGGGAATCATTTGTAAATAGACTGATCTTGATATAGAGGAGACTCCCCTGCCAGCTTAAAGATTGTTGAGACACATAGAACATTGAAGCAAGAAGAGATAATGGAGGATGAATGTAAAAGAATGAAAAAAAAGTAAGAACATGAGCAGAGCACTTACATATTAGAATGAGCTGAGATTGGTAGGGAAAACTAAGGAAAACATAGAGAGGGTGTTGCTAGCTAAATTTGAGGAAAAGAGAAAGAACAAATAAGCAATATAACTATACCTAGATGTACAAAGAATGATGGGTACTGAGAAGACATGGAAGGCAGAAATGCTCAATTCTAATATTGCTTTTGTTTTCTTAATAAACAATATTTGAACTGCAAAGGACTAGGAAGAGAAGTGGCTAATGGGCCCAAACAACCTAAGTTAAGTGATAGTAAGAGACCTCTTAGATTTACTGATGAGTTCTAGTCATTATGGACAGAGAATTTCTATCCCTTATTTCTAAAAGATCCAGGAGATTGGATTGCTGATCCATTGACATTAAAATGTCAAAGATCCTGGTTAAAAAGTGATGGTAGAGTGGACATATTCCTAATTAGGTAACAAGATAATCTTGTATTTGAATCTTACCTCTGACACTGAGTAGATATGTTACTTTACATGAATTAATTTTTTTATCATATACAAACCTCACTTTCCTCATGTGTAAAATATCCAGCTGGTTGGACTCCCAGACACATAGAGAAATAATAACTAGCAAGCTAGCTAGCTAGATGAGTCATGGGAGGAAATAAAATTTCGTTATGGGAGAAGCACTATGATAAGTCCTGGGAATGCAAGAGCCAGACCATGCCCAAGAGGAGCATAAATCCTAAGTAAGGGGAACTTGAAGGTGTGCTGCATAGCACATGTTGAGGAGATGGCCAGGAAAATGAAAAGAAGGACTGGCTCTGGAAAAGAAAAGGTAAATAGCTCACCTATTGAACCTGATCATCCAAAGACACAGCTCGAGGTTTGGAGTGGGATGGGCGGGGGTGTGTGAGAGGTCAAATCTCTCAAGAAATAAAAAGGGTTCCTAATCTAAGCAGAGAGGATAAAGTAAGAATAATAGTACTTCTAAATATCTTTCCTCCTTATTGTGTTGTGAAGATTGAGAGAATGCATGGGGTAGTTCTATCCATATAGTGGTATAAAATATGAAAAATTATTAGTAGTATAAAAGAAAAAAATTATTGGAATTGAATATCTAGAAAACTAAAGGTCATGGACAGTCAAGAACAATTCATGTCAGGCCAAACTCATGATTTTTAATTAACATTTTATTATATATATATATGTGTGTGTATATATATATATGTATCTAGCACTTAGAATATTTCTTGATAAATTCATTTTTTTCAGTTATGCCCAACTCTTTATGACCTGATTTTGAATTTCCACGTCAAAGATACTATAGTGGTTTGGCATTTCCTTCTCCTAAATATTTTGCAGATGAGGAAATTGAGGGAAACAGGGTTAAGGGTCTTGCCTAGGGTCATAGAGCTAGTAAGTATCTGAGGTCAGATTTGAAATCAAGAAAATGATTCTTTCTGATTCTATGTCCAACATTCTTTATGCTTCAATGTTGCCCCGTTGTTGATACATGGTAAGAACTTAAATTTTTTTTCATTCAAATTCATTCATCCAATAAATCATTCATTCATTCAAGTATTTAAAGATTAGAAGAGAGATTAGAATTGTATTGTTTGGACCAAAGAGGTGAATGTTAACATTGTATTTAAATTTCTAGGAGCCAAGTTTGTGTTTGATGGAAGAAAATACTTTACTTCTTAGGAAATTGTTTAGCAAAGATTCTCTGACCTCATTGCATGTATTGAGGGTATTAACATCTCGGAACCTGTTCCCCTTCTATAGGCCCTGAAGCAATAAGCATTTTTGAACTTTTTTTCTGATTCTGTATGTCTTTCTCAAACTGCAGAGGTCATATTAGATTCCCCTGATTAAGCACCCTCATAAAATCTTGATTTGATTTCCTTCTATGGTTATTATCATGTAGAGAAGAATATAGTCATATAGAGCAGAATGATTACTGATAAAATCAGAGTTTGCATAATTTCACATGAGAATGCCATCAGCAAGATTCTTGACTTATGCCATAGGATCATTCTCCTTTTATTCAATTCTCCTGACCTTTCCTTAGATGCACAAATAGTTCAAGGGATCTAGAGACAATGATGATGATGATTCAGCAGTGAGTTCAGGGTCGATTTCATGAGTCAGTACATAACTGGAAGAAGGCATCCCAAAAAATAATGAAAAATCATTGATTTGGAATTAAATATTTGAATTTTAAATATTACGTTGGTGAACCAGGAGACAACTCAAGCTCTCAAAACTCCCTTTTCCTCCTTTATAAAGTGAGATGATGGCACAAGATGACCTTCTATGACATTCTGATTCAAAACCTGTAATCTATCAGTCTGAGAAGAATCTAACAGCAAGGCAAGGACACTGAATTTGTAAGAAGACTGGAGTTTATATCCTAAATCTGTTCCTTTTGCAAAGTATAATTTTAGACAATTGACTTTACTTCTATTGGCCTCAGTTTCCCCACTTATACCATCTAAGAGTTAGATTAAATGAAAGTGAAAGATGCTTAAATATGTAACTCACATGAGAAATGACTTGAAATAGCTTTATTTTGCTTTCTGAGGAGCAGTGAATAACACGTTAGAACAAGTGCCAGAAGATCTAATACAGACCCTGATACTTGCTAGTGTGTTAATGATAATGCCACAACTTCTCAAGCCTTGGTTCTCTCATTTGTCAAATATAACTAATAATATCTCTCATACTGATCTCAGAGGTTTAATGTGAAATTCAAATGATATAATATATTCAAATCAAATTGCCTATGTTAAAGTACTTTCTAAATACTCTCTTTTGTTACTGAAAATTATAAAAGATTACATAGGATAGTAATCATAATATTTGGATATTGTATCACAAATAATTCAAGTCAGTGTGACAGAGTAGTTAGAAGACAAACCTTGCCCTCAGGAATAATGCTATCCCAGGGCTTCCTTTTACATATTTGTTTATCTCACTTAAACCACAGGTTCCCAGGCAAGTCTTAAAGTCATCAAGTATGTGAGAAGTCGCCATATATTTGTGAATATCTTTTCCACATGAGATGTTCCAGAAATCTTTAAAATTGATGGTTTTGACCCAAATTAATTAAGATTGAGATCACAAAAGCAAAGAATTTATAAATGCTTATAAATGTAATTTGAAGAAGTCTACATTGATCCATTCTGGGGAAAGTCTGGGATTTAGGCATTGTTCCTAACATGATTATAGCAATAGCAATAATACTGTGTTCTCATTGGCTTGTAGAAGATCAACCCACCCAGTAGTGCGGTCATAAAAGCATTAGTCAGTTGGATTCACATGCAATATGGCCAATTGAGTGTATTCTTGCTTGTCAAGTGAGTTCACTTGCATCTGTTGTTTCTGGCCACAGAAAAGGAAATGTGACTTAGCTAAAAAGTTTTACTTAAAGCAAAGTTTCTGATTGATGCATATTTCCTCCCCCCACATGGAAGGAAAACCCCAAATTCAAAATCTGGCCCCAATAAGGGGTGGGGGGAGGTTGGAAAATATGTCAAGTTGATGAAGTAGATTTGGTGACTTGGTGAAACTGTGGATTACTTTTTACCATCTAAGATCTCATCCTCCACACCAGGGGTTCTCAATATTCCAATGTGTTCGTGTCTCTTGGTGCTAGGTGGCTGTTTAGTGCTGCAACTTGGCCCCTCCCCAGGATCGTGATGTGGCACATAGAATATAAAATTAAAAGGGATAACACAGAAACATATATATATATATATATATATATATATATA
>NC_058133.1:4666215-4765959 GCF_016433145.1 Gracilinanus agilis | reverse complement strand
CTTTCATCTTCACCTGCATCATTCCTCCTTCAATTGGGGGATAGAGAGGGAGAGAGAGAGAGAGAGAGAGAGAGAGAGACAGACAGACAGACAGACAGACAGACAGACAGACAGACAGACAGACAGACGGAGACAGACAGAGACAGACAGAGAGACAGAGAGACAGAGACAGACAGAGACAGACCACAGAGAGAGTCAACCCTCCACTTAGAGAGTAATATTCCTAGAAAATGTTATGACAGACAAAAATGTAAAGATTGACACATTCATTCTATGGGAAATAAGGCATTAGGTTCCCGAGACCTCTGAAATCCCTAATATTTTGCTAGATTATTGAAAATATATTTTTATGCATATAATATTTTATAACAAAACATTAATCCTGATAATATGTTCTTTTACGAACACCATAACCATGAATTAAGTCATAAAATGCAGAGGACTGTGATATCAAAAGAACTCCAGGTAAAAAAGAGAAAAAGGGACCACCTGCCATCTTTAATCTCCCTTTTGGTGTCACATTTGAACTGTTCCCTGTTAAAAACATTTGCTTCAAGGTGAGTTCCAAGGAATTCCTCCTATCCAGGGAGGCTCGGCTTAGCTTCTTCATGTGACTGCTCTGCAAGGCATGGCTGGACACTCTCCAGGCCACACAAGTAACCATACCAGGTTTCCCATGTTTCCTCTACTGAATATAGTTGTGAATTTGCTTAGTTACCAACCCAAAAGTGAAAACAAAGTGAAAATGAAGTCTCTAGTAAAAATCACAGGAATGCTTGAAGTCATGAAAGTTTGAGGATTAATTTTATATATATATATATATATAATATATATATTTGTAAATTTCCATTTTGTGTTTTCCTGTGTGCCTATTTATCCATTTAGTTATCATCTATCATAATGTGACAGTGATGGAACATCTGAGGGATGCAGTGGGTAGAGCTCATGGGACAGGAACCTTAAAGACCTGAGTTAAAATCTGACCTCAGACACATACTAGCTGTGTGACCCTGGACAAATCTTTTCACCCTGTTTGCCTTTGTTTTCTCATCTGTAAAGTGACATGGAGAAGGAAGTGTCAAATTCTCTTGGATCTCTTGCCACAAAACCCCAAATGAGGTCGTGAAGATTCAGACAAGACTGAAATGATATACTAAAGCTAAACATCTATCATCTATCTATATTCCTCAACAATTTCCGAAACTTCACTTTGAAAGACCTTATTTCAAACTATTTCTGTAGGATCTCAGGAAACCAGGGAGTGTTCTCATAGCCAAAGAGGAAACAGATTACCTGGGTCAAAATTCCCATGTAATTCATTTGTTAACTTTTCATATATACAGGGATATATTTTATTATACATAATGTATATGTATGTTAAAATTCACATTTATGTATTTATACCCATGTTCATGAGCAGAAATATATGGCTATCTGTTCCTACATTTACATTTATGTCTACATATAGATAATAGTGATAGAAAGAAGTAAATAGACAGAGATGGATGGATGGATGGATATTCCCAGATGACTACCTGGCTTTTTCCAGTTTCCATTAAGATATTTTTGTAGAGATTGGACCTAGTTGGAGATTCAGAAGCCACATGGCCTACAGGCCTACCCCAGCATCCAAAGATTGTAAAGTGAGTCTGCCTTGACCCAGAAAATATATCAGAAATTCATAGGCAGCTGGCCTGCCCATTTGCCAATTCCATCTCAGGAGACTATAGCCTGGCCTTCTGGTGCAACACTGATACTCCTGATTTTGTCTTTCAGAATGTCACAGTTTCAGAAAAGTAGGCCTAAAATTAGATTTCCTATAGTCTTAACCCATTGATTGGAGAAACTTATATCAGTGTTATTGACACAAAGAAAGGCAAAAACAAAAAAATTCTTCATGCCCTCAAGGAGCTTATATTTGAGTAGAGGGGACCAATTTGTAGACAATTGTGTGAGTAGTTTTTTTTTTTTGCTTTTTTTGTGATATTATGTTGGTTCATGCCAAAATGATATGATCCTTTAAAGGTGCTACTCAGTGATCCCTATGAACATACTGAAAACTGTGTATAAAAATAGCTTGATGGAGGATGTATTAAGTCACATACTCTGAACCTAGATTCAGTTGGAGTCTAACCTTGATATTTGGTAACAGTGTAGACACAGAATCAGATTTTCCTTATTTATAAAATGAAATTATGTATACTCACAATACTGATCTCATGAGGTTGTTAAGAAGTGTTTAGAAAAAAAACCGTAAAGCAAGTTATAGAGTAGAGCCAAGGTGGTAGAGTAATCCAGAGAAGCTCTATGCCACCATGAGAATCCTCTCTGACCAAGATTAAAATATTGCCACAAAATGACTACAGGAATGAAAAAAAACCCTGCAAGGAGACAGAGAAAAACAATTTTTAAAAGGTAGGCAAAGAACATCTGGGGCACTGGGGTAAGAGCAGAATAGAGCCAGCAAGAAGCTGTTGCAAGAAGGAAAAAGCAAGCCAAGAGCAAGTCATATCCCCCACCCCACATCTCCTGTCCAATATTCAAGAACCTATGTCCAAACCAACATCTAGATCAGTGATTCCCAAAGTGGGTGCTACCACCCCCTGGTGGGCGCTGCAGCAATCCATGAAAGCAGTGATGGCCACATTTTTTTTTTTTTGTATTACATTCTATTCTGAGTTCAATAAATAGTTTCATAATTTCCAGGGGGCGCTAAGTAATATTTTTTTTTCTGGATAGGGGACAGTAGGCCAAAAAAAGTTTGGGAACCACTGATCAAGATCTTGAGATCATGCCTGGGCAAATATTGATACAAGCCAACCCATATCCCTTGACATTTCAAACCTGTGGAGAAGTCTGAAGCCCCAGCCCAGGGAATTCTAGTCTGGGCTTGTGATAAAGACTTAGGTCACACTTTGGGGTGACTTATAGCTCTAAGTACTAAGTAATGATCTTTTTGCCTAAAACTCAGGGTGGAGCACCAAGGCAGGAAAATAAAGGGTGTGCCTGATTGGATCAAGTACACAGTGAGACCAAAAACTTGACCCTAAGTCTAAGGCTTCAATTTGATCAGTCCTTGATCTGATCAAAATCAGAGTGAGATCAAAAACTTAAACCTAAGCCTGAGGCAAGTCTTTAAGCTATCAGCATCTCAAGGGTCAATTGAATCAGTAGAAGGAGGAGGCTCTCAGAGCTCTCAGCGCTCAAACCATCACATCATTCCCCCAAGACTACCTATAATGAGATAGGAAAACTAAGCAAACCACAAAAAAAACCTAACTTTAAAAAAATTTTTATGAAGACAAAGAGAAGGCACAGTTACAGAAGGGGACAGTTAAAGCAAAGGAAAGACATCCAAAGTCCAAAAGAAAAATATGGATTAGACACATATTCTGGAAGAACTCAAAAAGAATTTTAAAAACCAATTAAGAGAGGTAGAGGAAAAGTGGGAAAGAGATATGAAAATGATGCAAGAAGAAATGGACCAATTGAAAAAGGAGGACCAAAACTAACAGAGAAAAAAATCAGGCCTTAAAAATCAGAATTGACCATCTAGAAACTAATTATTTCATGAGAAATCAAGAAAGAATAAAGCAGAATCAAAGGAATGAAGAAGCAGAGAAAAACATGAAAAATCCTATTGAAAAAATAAATGACTTAGAAAATAGATCTAGGAGGGATAATTTGAGTATTAATGCACTACCTGAAAGCTATAATCAATAAAAAAATCCTTGGAAATCATATTACAAGAATCCATCAAAGATAACTGACCAGAGATCCTCAAACAAGAAAATAAAATTGAAATTGAAAGAATTCACACATCATCTCCAGAAAAAAAATATGAAGCGTTTTGGAATTGTGGAGGTTTTGTCTTGTTCTATTGCAGATGTTTCTTTTAGTTATTCTGGGGAGTTAAGAATATGTTTGTTTAGGAAGAAAAAATAGAAGGAAAAAGGTACAAGAAAGAGATCCTTGGAAAGAGAAGCTCTCCATTGGAGTTCTGAAACTATCCTTCACTCCTTGTGAGACCATGGTCAAGTCCCTTCATTAAAGTCAATTCATCAAGCAATTAATAAACATGTATTGGGCCATTTGTTGAGTTCTGTGGATAGAAAGACAAACCAAAAAGAATTGCTGTTACCCTCAAAAGGTCAACACAATGTGTAATCAGGAAATGAGTGCAAGAGAATTTGAGTTCTAGTAGTGCATCTGAACTTGGAAGGATAAAGAAAAGCCTTAATCCAAAGACGTTCCTAAAGAGCCCTAAAAAGCCAATGATTCCAAATGAGGAGAAAGTCAGGAAAGCATGGAAAGTAGTACACTGTGAGTAAATGCAAAGAGACTGGAGATGGAATGATGTAATACTCAAGGATATTACTAAACTGTCCAAATACCAGTTTCATCATTTGTAAAATAACATGCTTAAACTTGAGGACTGCTAAGGTCATATCAGTTCTATAACTGTGATCCATCAATTTTTTACACTTTTATTTATAAATCAGTACCTCAAGGATGATTGAATTTTCCCCCATGGGAGAACTTTGGACCCTTAATTGAATTAATTGACTTGTCTAAGGTTATAAAATTAGCAAACAAGAAAGCTGTGGTTCTACCCTAGTTTCTCTCATTCAAAATCATAAACACTTTCCATTATGTAACCCTAGTTCTTAACATATTGCTTAACATATAGTATAGTCTTAATAATATTTTTCATTAATTCATTTTTATCATGAGGCATCTTAGGTAATCTCAATAAAATCAATACTCAGAAATCATTTTAATGAGTAATAATTGGATGAAAAAACTTCAAAAGAAATGAAATAAATAACTCCTGATTATATTTTGATTTTTTTGTTTTTTTTAATATCTTACAATGACATCCTGAGGCAGACTGTGTACTTAATTCACCATTATTTTCCACTTACACCAACTTTTATTTATCTTAGTGGGTTTAGTGGAATAGTTGTTGGAAACTGTCTGAGACTGAGAAGATAAGTGAGTTTCTCAGCATCTCATAACATCAACCACAACAAACAAGTATTTTTATAGAGCTTTAAGGATTGTAAAGAACTTTGAAAATGATATATTATTTAATCCTCCTCCAAATCCTGGATAAGTAGTTATTATCCTTCTTCTACACAAGAGGAAGTTGAGGCATAGAGAAGTTAAGCAACTTACCTATTAACATGAAGCTAATAATTGTCTGAATCAGGAGTTGAGTTTCTATCTCCAGGTCCAGTGCTCTCTAATTAGTAGAGGTAGAATATGAACCCAGCCCTGAATTCAAGCTCTATATTCTATTCATTATTCCAAGCTTCTATTCCCTCTTTATAAAGATGAATCAAAATGAAAAAAATTTATTCCACCCACCAATCCCCTGGTGACTGAGACAATGAAAGCCAATGGAATTCTGATTTTTCCAGCCTTTTAATTACACTGTTGAATAAGGATGTCAAGATGAAGAAGTATAGGCTTGTGAGTTCTCACCAGAGTCTATCAGTATTTATTGTTTTGAATATAAAATGAGATGCCTTTCATTTATCATAAGGAGATATATATATGTGTATATATATGTGTGTGTGTATATATGTATATATATATATATATACATAAAGATTTTTTCATTTTTCTTACCTATTTTTGACTGAACCATGTCTAGAAATTCTTCTTTAATTGAAAGGAATGTTCTGAGAATGATGGAGAAAATATTCCTCTCATAGAAGAGACTTTGAGAAATCCCCCCTCTTGACTCTGGAAGGAACCCATCAAAAACTGCCTTCCTACAACAGCTCTGTATTAATATTTCAGTCAGAATCTAATATTTGAATGAATGAATGAATGTATGTATGTATGAATGAATGAAAATTATTTATGAAACATTTACTATTTACTGAGCAATCTGCTAAGCACTGGGGATAGATACACATACCAAAACTATATGCCCTCCAATTTCTATGAGTTTATATTCTTGAGGGGGATTAAATATATATGGATGAGTCATGATTAGAGAAAGATATTTACTAGCAGTAGGTTGATACATGCTTCCTAAGAACAAAAGCCATATTGATCTCATTATGTTTCCAGAATTGAAAGGAGATTGTGGCATGGTGTAATGTAAAGATAGTCAAGAAGTAAAAGCATGGCTTGAACCTTCAGAGATACAGCAGGAGCTGTGTGAGACAGAAAAAAAACATCAGGAACAGGAAGAATTTTGGAGCCACAACTATAGTCACCTGGGGCATGGTCTCTGGTCCGGTAGAGGAAAAGGTAGTATGGCAACAAATTAGGACTGGGGCAGAAGTGTGAAATTCAACACTCCAACATCTCCTATTTATATAAAAGATGAAAAAGTCTAAGATGAAAAAAAGAACTTTGAAATCCATGGCTTCCCCACAGAAATATGGTGAGGTAGACAGTGAATTTCTTCCTTTTCTTCCTGTAATTCCTGGCAAATAGATTATGTTTATGGAAGATTATTGAATGGATGAATGACCTCCCATCTTATAGAAAATTAGAAGTAACCTCAGAAAAATGAATCTACCTTAGCATGGTTGCCCCAGTTAATAAAAGAATCAGAAGTTGAACTCAGAACTTTATAATTCATATTCACTAAACCTTCTATTATATTTTGTTGCTCATTATTAATTTATGTAAAATATATTAATGTTAGATTAAGAATGAGAACTGGACGCTTTATTTAACTGCCATGTGGGTTAGTGCATGAGGAGGCACATACAACCAAAGAAGATTGACTCTTTCTCTCCAATGTCAGCCTCAGAGGGCTGTCTGGAACACAAAGCAGTTTAGTCACTTTCCCAGAGTCATGTGATCAGTAGAGCAGATGCAGGGATTGGCCCTCCTCTCTCTTCCCAACACTAAGTCCAGTTTCTCTTCACAAAGCTGTGACACCTCTCATTAAAGTAAATATTACTAAAAGCTCCCATTAATATAGTTCTTTATGGATTCCAAAGCACTTTTGTCACAACAATCTAAAGGATCAAATAGTAATGTATGGGTCTGAAATTGTCATTTTATTGGTTTGAAACAGAGATGTCAACCATGGACCACTGAGTCACACCCTTCACTTGGCCCCAATTGAATAAAAAATCAAGTAGAAAATACAGAACCAGATTAATAAAAATGCAATCAAAGATAGGTGTTTTTAAATGGACTTGCTCTACTAGCCTCAGAGATAGTTATGCATTGATTAGTGGCCTCCATATTTCTTTGAACACTGATCTCAAGAATTCTCAGGGACTGCATTCCTTTTTTCAAATTTAGCCGAGTGCCTGGGCTTCTCCTACAAATCTTAGAGAGCTGCCCATGATTCTGAGATGTTAGGGAAGTTGCCCGAAGTCAAACAACCAGTATAGGTCAGAGTTGGGATTTTAACCTAGATCTTAGCTCCAAGGACAGATCTCTACAATACTGTTTCTCAATAAAGCATTATCATTTCTAGTTTGAGTAGAAGGAAATAAAATCTAGAGGGGAATTGCTATTTTTAAAAGACTGATCACACAGTATCAGAGCCAGACAGTGAGCCTACATCTCTAGAAGCCAACCCAGTATGTTCTCCATCCCACTAGGACCACCTCATTAAAGAATAGACTGGTAATTCCCCTATGGTGCTACATTCTCATGGTTTTGCTGACATAGGTTTTTATGAATGTTTTTACGGCTCTACCTTTGTATTTGGCAAAATCTTCTTGGCACACATTATAAGCTGACAAAATCATAAAGTATTACTAAATTAATTTTTCATTAGCTCAGAATGACCTACTTTCAGGACCATATTGAGCCTGGAACCATGGAATGCTCCATCTGGAAATGACCTCCACCATTGTTTCATCCAAAACCCTCTTTTGTCCATACAAAGCACACATTTTGACATCATTTGAATAACCAATTAATGAGGATTGATTAAGCTTTTCCCATGTGCCTTGCACTATCACACAGCTGTGGATTTCCAGTTAGGTACTTGGGATTCAGAAATATAATATTATATAACTTCAGATTTAGAAAGAATTATGATCTCACGAACCCATGAAGGGCTTTCAGTGGGTACCCAACTCAGCTTATCCCTGCTAAAGAAGCTCTATTACAAATTAGCTGACAAATTGTTATCCAACTGTCACTGGAAGCCCTCCAATGAGAGGGAGGCCACCACCCCTGAATGTGCTCCAATTCACTTTGTGGGGAATTGTACTGGTAGGAAGCTTTCTCTTTAAAGACTCAGTAACTTCTAACTATTGTTCCTAGTTCTGCCCTCTGGGTCCAAAAGCTACCTCCAAAACATACAAACTGTGAGATCATGTTAAAGGTACTTTACTTTGGAGAATTAAGTTCCTCTTCTGTAAAACTGAAATAATAATCCTAACAGTGTATATTTTATAGTTTTAAAGAACACTTTTAAAATTTGGATTCTGAGGATGATGAACAGAAAGATGATATCGCAAAGGGGATAGAAAGGCAGTTTCAGAGTCAAGATAAGCTGGGCTTAAATCCTACCTCTGACACTTAATGCCTGTGTGATGTTAGGCAAAGTACTTCAAAGTTTAATGCCCTAGTAAATTCTCTAAGACTGAAGGAGCTCTACTGCATTGGTAGAAGGAAATATCTCACTGTAAAGTCCCCTAACTGATGAAATCATACCTATGCACAAGGACAGATAAATAAATATAACTGTCTCTCTCCATATATGTGTGTGTTTGTTCACATATTATTGAGTTATGTGTGAATATGAGTATGTATGAATGCATATAAGGTGATCTGAGATGAATTGCCCATTATCTAAGAGGCAATTATCTAGTAATTATGTCAGGACAAGCACTTGGGCATCTTCCTACCAAATCTTTCCACCACATATCACCTCTTTCGCTTTTTCCACCTTGATATCTTCCAATAATATTTTGTTTTTAATTTTCAATCTCAACCTAATAGAAAGGGACACTTCAAAACTTTAGGCATTTCCACTGATGGACTGAATAAGAAGAGATATCAATGACTAGGATAATGGAAACCCTGGACTAGGAGACAGAGTTTCCTTCTATGGAAGAACAAAAATGGCTAGCTCCAATGGATGATTCATATTATCAATCTCCATTGATCTTCCTAATTCCTGAAAACTTCACATACTTGGGTGGAAGAGAACTACTGCACATGGACCAATGTCTGAAAAAATGAGCTTCAAAATTAAAATAATAGAAAGATTCAACTTCTCTACTGTACAGTCATTTTTGAAGGGGAAGAGCAAAGTAGAGAAAGAAGCAAAGATTTAGACTTAAAGGAACTTCATTGTTGAAAGAAAAGACCCCCTTGATGTCAAGCTGTGATTTTCATTGTCTGAAAACACTAGATGGAGCTGTGCTCTCAATTCCGGTCAATTATAGCCATATGACAGAGAGGCCTTTGTGGTCATTAACTCTATGTAGATTCAGGACATCCAGCACCCAACTGGCTGACCACTTCAAGGTAGGAGATAGGAAGGTAGCTTTAAAAAGTATTCTGTGTGGTCTTGAAGAATGAACTGTAGAGCTGATCTTATATTTACTTTGCCACGATGAAGGTAAGATGGAAGGAACCTCATGATATAATAACAAGGTTTTAAGAAATGAGAACCAGAAGGAGATTGGCTCTTCCCCTTTGCAAGAGTTGTCTATATTTTACTATTTCCCAAAGCAAGGTTCTGAGACTTCCAAAACTAATTGTAGTTCCCCATGGGTTGCTCCTGAAGTCTGAAGCCACTTAATTTTTATTAACTCATAGTGTATGATCCTTCCCTGAAGAGAAAGATCCAGGGATAAAGATAAATTAGGAGAAAACTTTAGTCAGATGTCAGAGGAACCTTGAATATTTGGGGGGGGATTGTGGGTCTCCCTTTCCTATTCCAAACAATGGTTCTTTGAAAACTTATTTAATTGAGATACAAATAAAATGGCAACATAGTCCCTATCTCATTCAAATGACTTGTTGAGACTGAGGAAATTAGAAGATTTTCTACTTTTTGTTATCTTTTGTCTCTTTTGAATTGAGTTGATTTGAACTATATTCTCTTTAGGTTATCTTCTCCCATATCTCATCAAAACTCACTTTGAAAACATGATGCATCTTTGTTAATAAAGAATAATAAAACTAGAAGGCAAGTTACTCACAGATAATCAAAAACAAAGTGGATAAAGAGCTGGATCTAGAAAAATAAAGACCTGTGTTCCAGTCTAATCTCAAACAATTACTAAATGTAACACAATGCAAGTTACCCTTTGACTACCTCAGTTTCTTCTTTCATAAAATGTGGACAATTATAGCAACTACTTCCAGGACTGTTGTGAGAAAATGAGATATTATTTGTAAATACCTTTGTAACTTTTGATAATAATAATATTAATTATTACATTTTTATTTATCTTGTTTCCTTAATTATACAGTTGGAGAAAATGACATCCAAAAATATTAATGCAGACCAAGGGCACACAGAACTGTTGATTGATAAAGGAAGCACTAGAAGCTGGAATTAATCATCTAGGTGGTATAGTGGAATAGAATACTAGGCCTAGAGTCAGGAAGACCGAGTTCAATTCCAATCTCAATCATTTCCTAGCTATGACACTCTGGTCAAGTCATTTATCCTCTTAGCCTTAATTTCTTCAGTTATAAAATGGGAATGCTAATACTAAATACCTATTGATACTATTGTTAGAATCAAACAAAATAATATTTTTAAAGTGATTAGTATGGTGCTCACAAATCGTAGATGCATACTAAATGTCTATTATCTGCTCTCCCTATTATTAGTCCTATTATCAAATCAAATATTATTTTTTACTATTCTATATTGTCCTGATTACTATAGTTTCTCCTTGAAAAATTCTTTAAAATCCTTTTTAAACTTATTCTTCCTAAACCCATCTTCTGCATGTTAACAACTGGCATCTTGTTATATTTTATTTGAGAGTTTTTCCCATGTTGATATTTCATAGTAGGGCACCCTTCCCCCTGAAGTAACCTAGTTCTGAACTCACATGGGCTGAGTTAAATATTAGGGGAAGCCTGACTTCTAAAAGAGAAGGATTCAAACTCTTAATTCATTCTGATTCATCATGGGCCAAGTCCAAACTCTGAGGATGATCTCTCCACCCAAATTTGTTTGGCTCATGTCGGGAATCTCTCCAAAGGGATGACGATTATTCCTTCTAGAAACATATGCAAAGTGTCATCCTCAAATAGAAATTGTGTCACTAATCTCTACATAATGATTCCTATGAGCCCATAATGGCAGCTTTAAAATATAATTAAGATATTTTATTATATTTTTATTAATTTTAGTAACTATCTGCCAATTACCTTTTAATTGAGGTTCAGGCTACCTTCAAGTGTAGGGTTGGCCATGTGTGGCCTGTCTGACACACATGAAATAGAGGATAGTTATCTATTTTGGCAACAATGTGGGAAATTCTTCCAGAGGAAAAAAATCAACTGACACATACATAACACATGATAGGGTCATCCATTACTACTTTTATATGTTCATCAGAAGACGATGACCAAAATATTTTGAACAAAATATTTTATGGAACTGCTAACAGCCATTTCTCCTTCACTTCAGTCTGATAGTTTCGAATGATTTACCCAGGGTGGCTATATTCCAACTGGACCCCACAAGGCATGGTTTGAGCACACTGTCCTGTTGTTGGTCTTTTTCTCCTTCAAATAGTTTCAGGAAGCATATCCTGATTTAAGAAAGGATTGAAATTCAGTTTAGAGAAACTCAAGACAGACATCAACGAGAAATGTATCCAGATAGTTCAGGTGACAGATGATGAATGCCTAAATTAACTTGCTACTGCATGAGTGGAGAGAAGAGCATACATACATGAGATGTCATAAAAATCGAAGCAACACAATTTGGAGGTAGACTGGATTTTGTGGAATAGATGGGAAGAATTGAATTGAGTTGACACTCAAATTGTGGGCCTAGGAACTAGAATGTTGGTGCTCTTAATTGTAATAGGGAAGATGACATGTGATTCATGGGCAATGTAGTTCAAGATGGCGTCTAGTGTTGATTAATGAAAGAAGTGTGATAGGGAAGGAAAATTAGGGAAGCTCATGCAGGAATGATGTTCTCAAAAAGAATTTAGTTTTGGAGGATTTGGAAGTCATCATGAGGAAGAAGGTAGAGACTGGAAGGGGAAGAGGAAAGAAATTAATGTCTTGGTAGTTAAAAAGGCAAGGAATTATTGCATAGGTGAGGAGGATTTATTTTTTTTTTAAACCACACCTTTCATCTTACAATCAATGCTCGATATTGGTTCCAAGGCAGAAGGGTGGTAAGGGCTAGGCAATAGGGGTTAAGTGACTTACTCAGTGTCACACAGCTAGGAAGTTTATGAGGTCGAATTTGAATCTAGGACCTCCATTCTCTAGGTCTGGCTGTCAATCCACTGAGCCACCCAGCTGCCCCCTTAAGCAGATTTTCTCATCTCAGATAGTCATATTCTTCAGCCCCAAAGAATCACATGAACAATCATTTTAATTGTTTGGAGAAAGTGCTAAAATGTTGAAGTTCTAGGGGCAGTGAAGAAGACCACTACACCAATTTATTTATTTATTTTTTGGGGAACCCTTTCCTTACCTTTCATCGAGAATAAATACTATGTATTATTTTCAAGGCAGAAGAGTGGTAAAGGGATAGGCAATGGCGATTAAATGACTTGCCCAAGGTCACCCAACTAGGAAGTGTCTGAGGTCAGATTAGGATTTAGAGTGTTTCCTCCCTAGGCTGGCTCTCAATCCACTGAGTCATTTAGCTGCTCCATACACCAATTTCAAATGGAAAAGGCCATGGTATAGGAAATGCAAAAAAAAAGAGTCTTCTGTGCCTTATGGACCTAACAGATGCTTGCTTACTGAGTGATTTAAATTCTATTTGGCTGACCTGGGTTATGTCTTCTACAGGCATTCCCACTAGACCATACACCCTAGGATTTGGGCATCCATATGGGATTATAAGTTTAGTTTCAGAGGACCTAGGTTCATTTTCAGATCTGTCTTATCTTTCTATGGTGACCTTTGACAGTTTGCCTGAATTCAGTGATCCTGATTTTCTTTTTCTGTAAAACTGCAGAGGGGTGTGTGTGTGTGGGGGGGGGGGATTCAGTGCTCTAGCTCTAAGGTCATTTTTAGCTCCAGGTCTCGGAGATGATTTTCTCTTTTTAGCCTTTAGCCATGCCTCCCAGAAGCAGAATAAAATGGTTTTAACCTTCAGGAGCCAGAAGATGAGAAGAATGTCACCAGAGCACTTGACCCATAGCATTTTCCTAATTTGGGAGATTTCTAGCACAGAATACAGAAAGAATTGCCCCCAAGGAGCAAAGAAGAAGTAATGCATATTGATTTGGCTTGGTCATATTTCCATTCCTGCTATTTCTGAACTTCTGTGGCATTCCATAGGGGCTTTATAACTGTTCAGTAGCACAGCTGTATTACCTTTGCAGCAATAAGATGAAAACAGCTTTTGGATAATGTGTTAGTCCTCAGCCCTTCCTGAGGCCTTATAGGCAGCACAGATGGGGCTATGTCTCCGCACCGCCAAAATCAAGTTATAGCAAAGTGACAATTCTGTGACAACCACCTTTAGCTTGATGAAGGGCAATAAAAGTGGTCGTCCAGCTGAACTTATTCTTGATTTTGTCGTGGCGGTGGAGCTGCTGTTGTGACTCTGCATTAATGGCTCAGGGCAGCAGAAGTAGTCTCGTGTTCTCCGGTGACCATATTGCACAGAAGCCCTATTTCTACACACACAATTTTAGCACAATTCAAAGTGATTTAAAGATGCTTTTATTTACTCTCCCATTTCATTTCAATGAGCAGACCTATATTTTGCAACCTACTGGGGGTAAATATAACATACTAAGCAAGTACTCAAGATGCTAGATAATGAATTATAAAAGTCAAACCAACCATTAGCAGTGGTAGCAGAGCAGAAACAAGACATGGAATCAAGGAGACTTGGGGTGGAGTAAGGTATGTCCAATGTATTAGCTGTATGGCCAGCAACAAGTCAACTGAATTTCTAGCACCATCAAATACCTCTTCAGAACTTCAAATTCCAGGTGAGTCCTATGAATATGTTTACATTGTTTTCAAATGGAATCTTCTAAAGGCAAGAGCTATTTCTCCTTTCTCTTTGGTTCTTCAGTACTTGTTTTGCCCAGAACCTACTAAAGACTTGTTTGATGGTGAAGTTACTGATATGTAATGGTGGATGGAGCTTGCATTCCAAGACTTATATACATGGAGGAAATCAGAGATATGAACTCATGAATGATCCTAATTGATGATGATAATGAAGATGAGTTGTATGAATATGTTTTTAATGTGTTGTCCTAATAATTCTGACAAAGAGCTACATTAGGAACTATGGCTCTATTTTCATGAGAAAGAAACTGAGGTTCAGAGAAGTCAAGCCACATTGCCTTTATTACACTGTTTATTTGATTCACTGACTTCTTTTGGACTCAACTCTTCCTAACAACAAATATGCTACCCAAGGATTATTTGTCCTCCTCCTCCTCCTCCTCCTCATCATCACAATAATTATTATATTTATTAGTTTAAAGTTGGCAAAGTGTGTTTCTTATATTAATGATAATGATGATATGCATGATGATAACTAACATTTCTATAGTTCTTCAAGTTTTGCAAAGAGCCTTTAAAATTATCTCATTTTATCCTCACTAATCTTCATCAATTTTATAATATGAAAAATAATAGTAAAGATTTATGTATCATTTTAAGTTATACTATGTACCATACCAATATTATCCTATTTGATCTCCTCTACAGCCCATTTTTAAAACATTAATTAATTAATTAACCAATTAATTATTTAATTATTTTAACTTAGGCTATTTTTTCCATGGTTATATGATTCATGTTCTTTCTTTCCCTGCATTACCCACCTTCTGTAGCAATGAGTAATTCTACTTGGTTTTACATGTATCATTGATCGAGACTTATTTCCATATTATTGATATTTGCAAAAGAGTGATCGTTTAGAGTCTACATCCCCAGTCATGACCCCACTGAACCATGTGATCAAGCAAATGTTATTCTTTTGTGTTTCTACTCCCAGAGTTCTTCTCTGAATGTTGATCCACAACCCATTTTTAAATGAGTAATTTGAAGTAGACAGAGACAAGTGAGTTGACTTTCATCTCAGAGCTAGTGTCTGAGACCTGAAGACAAATTTAAGCTCATTTCTTTCAACCTCAAGGTGCAGAGCTTTATTTAATGTGCCATCTAGTTACCTTTGCAAAACAGAAGTTCATTTCCTTCTCTCATGGAACTTAGATTCTATTGGGATGGGTAAATGATGAAAAAACATGTGGACAGAAAGGGATGAGAGTAATGTAGAAAAGGTGATTTGCCACCAAAGGATTTTCTGAACATTTAAGTTAGGAGGAAATGCTTTTATCTGGGGAAATCAGGGATGACTTCAAGCAAGGTAGCCCAGGAGGTGAGCTTTGGTGAATCTAAAAGGTATAGATGAGGAAAGGCAAGATTCAATCAATTGTGACTATTTTTCTGCAAATACCCAGGGATGGGAGATAAGTTAAATTTGAGGAATAGTCTATTTAGGTTTAAACATCATGGGCATGAAAAGTAGTAATGCCTAATTGAAAAAGAAAAGAAAGGTGGAGAAAGAGCATGAAGGAGGTTAGCTTTCATATTGAAAAATTTGTATTTGATATACAGGCAATCATTCCCAACTAGAGGTTTTTGAGAAAGGAACATATCTGACTCAGATTTTGAGGGAACCATTAGGGGCAAATAGCCATTTGTTCTAGTATTGTCTATGACTCAACAAATGAGCCAGGGACCCTTGGACCAGCCAGATCATTTCCCATATTGGCATTGTGGTCCAGACACACCCAAAGGGGCAATTTGTTTCTGAAAATCTTGCTCAACAGAGCATTTGCATGCTGTTCCTTAGACCCGAACTGGAGAGTATTAGTTTTGTATTCATGTTTTTTCAGAGTGTGGTGGGGGTAGTGTCTGCTATCTATTTAGTGGGAAGTTGTTTTCACTTCATTTTAATTTTGTTCTAATCTTTTATCAATAAAAATCACGTTCTCTCTATCAAGCTGTACTTATTAATTAGGGGTAATTTTTCAAGCCAAGTGGAAAGCAGAGAAAGGCTTAGACTGTATTGTTATGATTCTAATATTTATTATTTAACTCTGACTCCATATTTCCAAGATGATTTCCACTTATTAGTTATTCTCCATCAGGTTGCCTTGGTTACAATTACTCTTAGTAACTGAAGCTGTCTGCTGCTGAAGACAGGGCAGGAACATTATTGGGTCATATTACCACTGAGCCATATCAGAGAAACGGAGAAAAGCCAATCACTTTCACAATGTAAAGCTTTCTGCATGTTCATTTTTCCCATGAAATGAGTAAAATGGATGTTAGAAGAAAGTGAATCAGAGCCTGGAGAGATGGGTGGTAAATTTGTACCACTGAGGACATGGATTTTCCATGTGGGGACTTGTTGACTTTTATGGAGAAGCTCATTCTATCAGATATCTGGATACTCAGTACTCAAACTGAATTTAAAATGGGCTTCAATTATGGCTGGTTTCTGTCTAGTAAGGAAATATTCAAGCCACCGAGTATAAGCAAAAAAGACATTATATTACTCTACCAATTATTATTACCAAGTTTTTCAGTGCCAGTACATTATACATAGACTGTTATGATTAAAAATGATAAAGACTGATTTAATAAGAGAAATTAGTAGTTTAATTAAAGCCATGGCCATCTTGGTAAAATATATATATGACCGCGCCTATCTTTTGAATTTACCACCAGAGCCCATTCTCTCTCCCCCTCGCCAGCCAGCTCCTCAGGAAGACCAAGGGCCTTGTTTCAGCCTTCCTCTGAATTTAAACTGCCCCCTGCGTGGGGACCTTGATGTTCCCATGCCCTAAGACCTATTGGAATCATGGGTAATGTAGTCTCAAAGACCCCACGTATCCATAGGGAGTCTGCTAGACACTTCCAAATAGCACTTCCCGGAATTTAAAACAAACAAGATGGGAGAACATGGAGTCCCAATGTAGTCTGTAGATAAATCAGAACTATCCTAGAAGACATAAGAAATGATGAGGAAGCCCATTGGAGCATTATTCCTTATTGAGTAGATTCACTGAGACTTACCTTCAGATTCCTTACCCTAAAATACAATTTATATATATAATATATATTTATATATATATATGTATATGTATATGTATATGTATATGTATATATACATACACTTTTTCAATAACCCAACAACCTATAAAAATGTTTCCGGAAATGTATCCCAATGGATGTCCCACAGCAATTCTGCCTTTTGTTTTTCCTTTGTGAGGTTTTATGTTTGTTTTCTAATCATCAATTGCTCAAGTTCTCATACTTAAGCACTAATTACAAAAACAGAGTAAAGAAACTTTACTTTCCCCTCTTCTTATCCCCAAGTTCTATTGATGGTTCTTGTTTATATGCTTTCCAAAGATAGACTTCCTCCCACAACTCACCTTCAGTATTTCACCTCTTTCTGCATCTTTATCTGTCAAATGGCAATAGGCATATTCATGCTGTGCAGCTCACAAGGCTCTGGGGAGATTTACATTCTTTAAAAACAAGGAAGTTTTCAAAAACTANGTGTATGTATATATACATATATACGTATATATGTATATATACATACACTTTTTCACTAACCCAACAACCTATAAAAATGTTTCCGTAAATGTATCCCAATGGATGTCCCACAGCAATTCTGCCTTTTGTTTTTCCTTTGTGAGGTTTTATGTTTGTTTTCTAATCATCAATTGCTCAAGTTCTCATACTTAAGCACTAATTACAAAAACAGAGTAAAGAAACTTTACTTTCCCCTCTTCTTATCCCCAAGTTCTATTGATGGTTCTTGTTTATATGCTTTCCAAAGATAGACTTCCTCCCACAACTCACCTTCAGTATTTCACCTCTTTCTGCATCTTTATCTGTCAAATGGCAATAGGCATATTCATGCTGTGCAGCTCACAAGGCTCTGGGGAGATTTATATTCTTTAAAAACAAGGAAGTTTTCAAAAACTAATACAAAACCACTCTACCAACTCCATTCAATTTAGGGATCTCTCTTTCTCTGTCTCTGTCTTTGTCTCTTTCTCTTTGTCTCTGTCTCTCTCTCTCTGTCTCCATCTCTGTTTCTGTCTCTGTCTCAGTCTCTGTTACTCTCTTCCCCTTCTCCCTCTCTTTTTTTCTATAAGAAGTCGGTATATTTCTTAATGAGGGATAAAATTGTATGCAATTAGTGGCCAGATGGAAAGGAAGGGAAGTGAGGAGACAGGGGTAAGCATTTGCAGAGTGCATGTTACTTGTCAGAAACTATACTAAAATGCTTTTAGAAAGATTCTTATTTTAAATAAAGAAGTGACCATCTTGGTCTTTTGTCACTGAGTCTGGTTGCCACCATCTGAGAGATTCCATTGCAGTACAGACAGAACGTTTATTCTAAAGCTTTGTCACTTTTAAAATGTGGAGTCCTTCCCAGCTGACAAGTTTTTCATTTAAAGTGGAAATCAGGGAACCAGGTAACATTGTATGTGGCTTCCCGAGCTCTAGTGTAAAAGCAAGAACTTGAGGTAATATTCTGCTTGGGGAACAGAAACACAAACACAAAACCCAATTTTACAATATAAATAAATGACCATCACATAAAAGATAAATGACTCCGGGCAGAATATGGAGCTCTGGAACTTATCTCTAGCTGAAGTATAATTATTGTTGCATAGGATCACATAAGAACTTGGTTTCAGAGGTGGGAGTAGCTCCATATCCATTTATCTCTTTTGTACTAAAAAAAAAACCAAAAACTAACAAATACAAAACCCAGGTAAGTGCCTAATTTTCATAGAGTACTGTTTTATATATTTGCATTTGAAGGGCTGCCACAGGGAAGAGAGATTAACCTTTTTCTTCTTGGCCCCCTAGGCTGAAAGTAAAAATTGTGGCTGGAATTATTAGGAAAGCATTAATTCTTTTAAAATGTACCTTCCATTGTAGAATCAATTTTTGGTGTTGCTTTCAAGACAGAAGAGCAGTAAGGGCTAGGCAGTGTGGGTTAAATGACTTGCCCAGAGTCACACAGCTAGGAAGCATCTGAGGTCAGATTTGAACTCAGGAACTGCCATCTCCAGTCCTGGATCTTTATCCACTGAGACCCAGCTATCCTGAAAATCATTAATTGTTGAAGTATAGCAAAGCTTCCTAGCCATCGGAGCTATCTGGTACTGGATTGGTCTGCCTTAGGAGAACTTGACTCTCCTATCATTGGAAATCCTTGGCCAAAAGCTAAAATACAAATTGTTGAGAAGTCTATACTGGACTTTCTTGTTTATTTAGATGTCTCTGTACTTAGCAGTCAAGGATCGATGAACATTTATGAGCATCACTCTATAACAGAAAACTCCACATTGCAGCCTTCAAATCAGAGGGGAGAGGCCGAGAGGGTTCTAAGAGTTTATCTCCATGGTGCTGAGATTCTAGTTTACTTGTTAACTCTGAAGATCCAGTGACTTGTAGGGGGCAGCTCATGTATGAACACTTCATCATAAGATCAGAGACTAGTGGAGGTAGAGAGAAATTAGTGCAGGGAACTATCATATATGTCATGAAATTATTTTTGTTGTTCTTTAGTCATTTCTGATTCTGTGACCCTGGGAAACTTTGTCAATAGGGTTGGCAAAGATATTAGTGTGGTTTGCCATTTTATCCAGTAGGGCTAGTAGAAGTTAAGTGACTTGTCTAAGGTCACACAACTATGAAGTTTCTGATGCTGGAGTTGAACTCAGATCTTCTTGACTTCAAGCCTTGTGCTCTGCTTAATGAGTGGTATATCTGCCTCCTATCATGAAATGATAATCCATTTCTAACTCTTTGATGGATCTTAATCCAGGTTATGTCTACTAACCATAGTTATCCTCCAATGCTATAATTTGCATTTTCCACTGATCTGCTTTTACTTTTCATAAGGAGCTTGGTTTAATTTGGACACATGTTTTAATTTATATCATTTGTTATTGTTATTGTTGTATGGAGGAACATTGCTGGTAGTATGAGTCACATAGAGGTACCAGAGTCAGAAAGATGTCTTCTTTTTTCCAGACTGGGACCCCCCAATACATTATTCATTTTTGTTAGGTAAATTTTCTCTAACTGGGACATCCATTGGAAACCATCTTCTGATATTTTTCATGGTTAAAATTTCCTAAAAGCAAAAATTGAAAGAGGAGTTCAAGGTATTTCCCTCCCTGACTAAGAAACCTATGAATATTCGCTGAATTGTTTTGAAGAGGGAGGGTAGGAGACAAAAATGTGACTTAAGCTTCATTTCTTCCACAACAACTTTTGATAATATAAAAATAGTTTTAGTAACCAAATCTCTTGTACTATTCAATTTCAAATTCAACCATTGAATCCTAATTCCCCAATGTTACTCCTAGCTCTTTTCTTTTTCTAAGGCACATAGTCTCCATTCTTGTTCATTCCCTTGATTGTTTAATTAGGATAGCCTCCTACCTGGTCTCCTCTCATCTAGCCTCTGCCTGCTCCATTTTATCCTCCACACAATTATCAAATGAATATTCCTCAAACACAAGGAAGTTAATGACTATCTAATACTATCCCCAACCCTTCATTGGTACCCAATACCTCCAGAATATATTCTAAATGCTTTGTCCTGGCATTGGAATTCTCCACAACTTACTTTCTACTTGCTTTTCCAGTCTTATTGTATTATTCTATTTCCTACAGACTTTTGTTCATTCTGTTTGACCTTCAAAATGATCTTCCCCCCAAACAAGCTTCTGTATAGGATTTTACATTTCTGACATCTCTAACTGTGCCTGCATCATCTCACAATTGGAAATGTTCTTGTTTCTTTCCTCTTATTCTAAGAAGTTCTAGATTTCTTTGAAATTTAAGGATGGGGCCATTGCTTTTATTTGGCCTCCATCTGTTAGCACTGTATCTTTTTGATATCACCTTATATTGCCCTTTATATAGTTTGTGTTTATTGCAAACATGTTGAATTCCTCCAGTAAAATGTAAGATATCTGAGTGCAGTGGACAATTTCAATTTGTAGTGGCAATCTGAGCACCACGAAAAATGTCTTGCATGTACTAGGAATTTTTTAATGCTTTCTGAATTGAATTCAGTAGAACTGATATCTCTTACCTTCAAACTGGAAAGAGACTATTATGTATGACTTCAACTTGCTCTACTGCTGGATTCAATGTCCAAAGAGAGACATAAGCAAGCAATATTATAAAGATTTGAATACATGATTGTTGTGGCAAATAAAATGAATCCCCTTTAATTACAATTCTCTTCAAAAGTTAGTCTGAACAGAATGTTAACAGGGGGAAAACACGGCTAATAACCTTATAATAAAAATTTCATTTTTCATTTTATTCACTCATGCAGTTTATAAAAAAAACTGCAATTAGTTGAAATTTTGTTAGGAATCAATGATGAGAAAGCTTTAAAAGAAGAATCTAGTCCTACAAAAGAGAATAAATTGAAATATTAATAATGAAAATGAATCCAAATATTATGATCAAAATTACTAGATGAAATCATTGTAAAAATGAACATTTCTCTTTTTTGCTCACTACCTTCAGTATATCCATCTTTAAGGTTCTTGAAGTCATTACTAGTGGAAAATGACTAAAGGAGTCTCTGTGGATCCAGGCAATTGAAAGTAGCTCATAGCTCATTTTCTAATGCCTCTGTGAGTTTTATCTTTCTCAATGACCCAACAGAATAGATATATAGTGGTCCTGTCACTTCCTATCTGGTCTTTGGAACCATCCATTCAAAGTAGAAAGCCAAACATATCATAGGTAATTTCATTATGTGAATTATATTTCATTTCATAACTACATATGCTATACATATATACATACATACATACATCTATCTATATGTATGTATATATGGAATTATATATATATATGTATGTATATATATGTGTGTGTTAAATACATGCTCTCTGGTAGAACTGATAGAACAAGAAACTATTTCAGGTTGTCATAGTTTTTTGAGAATGAAGAGTTGGGAGGGTGCAGAGAAAATATTCTTCCACCTCCAATGACCTTATTTGGAGGCAATGTGGTCACACTGCAGAAGACAGTTTACTGATGTACCCTAATCTCGGTTTTGGCACTATTAGTCTTTATTTTGTTGAATTTACTTTTGTTTTAAAGCTTACTAGAATAATCTAAAAATTAAACAGCCACAAGACCTCAATTGGAAAGAAGGTGGTGGTGAGGAATCCGAGATTAGTGGGAAGAAAATGGCCCTTGAAAGGATGATGGAAAAAGGAAAATTGTTGCACAGAAGAAAATGTGAAGAAAAGGGATCCTTAAATGCCAATCTGAGGCACTTCACACAGAGTAGACAACTGGATGCTTTCAAGAGAAACAAGCTCTTTGTCCTCCCAACTACAGCCACTGAAGCTATCAGAAAGTAAATCATCTAAAAGGGAATAAAGAACAGAAGAATACTAGTAGTTGGTAATTCCATGATGAGGCTAACTGAAGCAGGTAACTTGTAAATATAACAGAAATTCCTAATTTCTTCCTGTTGTGTGAATTGCAGACATTACAAAGCATGACCCAAAACATATCCAAATGGATAACAAGTACCTGCTTCAGTGATTCCCATGATCATAAGGGATACTCCCTGAAAGAATCAAAATATATTGTCAGTGACTACAAATTTATGACCCATAAGCTAGAGAACACAGTGATAGAGGTGGTGGTTTCCTCACTGTTCACTGTTAAAGGAAAATCAACCAGAAAATAAAAATAAAATAATAATAATTTAGAAGATGAACAGCTAAGAAGGTAGTAAATGAGAATGAGATTTGGTTAACGATACCTTTTTATTAAAATATAGATATGTAATATGACTAATAATTGGTGGTAAAACACATTTTCCAGAATCTTACCAAATTAAGCAAATGGAATTTTTAATAAAGAGGATGGAAGAGGGAACTCTTCTTTCAATTTTTACTTTCAGGAAATTTTAACCATGAAAAATATCAGAAGATGATTTCTAATGATGTCCCAGTTAGAGAAATAAAGCATCCAATGTCCATCATCCAAGCTCAGTATAGTTACAACGAAGGAAGCAGAATAAAATGGTAACTCAAAAATTCACAGCTGACAAAATTTAAGAGATGGAGAAGTAAAAATCCAGGACTCAAATGTTTATGTCCACATACCCACAAAAAAAAAATAAAGTACAGGGAGAAATATAGGACTCTATACCGAAGGCATTTGATGTGGTACAGACAGTTAGATGAACAATATATCTGGTTTGTCAATTTGGACAATTATAACTTTTTTTTCACCCTTACCATCTATCTTAGAATCAATACTGTGTATTGGTGCCAAGGCCAAAGAGCAGTAAGGGACAGGTAATGTCTGTTAAGTGACTTTCCTGTGGTCTCATAGCTCAGAAGTGTCAGAGGCTGGATTTTGACCCAAGTCCTCCTGTCTCTAGACCAGTGATTCCCAAAGTGGGTGCTACTACCCCCTGGTGGGTGCTGTAGCAATCCGGGAAGTGGTGATGGCCACACTTTTTTTTTTTTTTTTTTTTGCATTACATTCTATTCTGAGTTCAATAAATAGTTTCATAATTTCCAGGGGGCGCTAAGTAATATTTTTTTTCTGGAAAGGGAGCAGTAGTCCAAAAAAGTTTGGGAACCACTGCTCTAGACACTTTCAATTTACTGAGCTACCCCAGTAGTATAACTTATTTTTAATAGGGTAGGCAAATGCAATGTTAAGGAAACCCTGTAAATTAAGTCAGTATATTCACATTTTCAATGACCCAGAGGGAAGGAGAATTTCAGAGAATTTGGTGGAAAAGGAAAGAAGGGAAAAATCCACCTAAATCCACATGCTCTTCATAGTCTTAGTCATAGATTCGTTCTCATTGACAATGCCTGTTAATTCGTTCTGATAATACCACTGATGACCATTTGAATCACCAAGCAGAAAAGCTAATTTGGCTAAGTCTTCCTTCGGGTCTGCAATTCCTGCTCTTGGAAGAAATCTGCTATCTCTATTGTAATAATTTGTTAGCTCTCCTAGTTTCTCTGATCACCAGAACAAGAAAGGAAATACAAGAGAAGGATGGGAAACATATAGTAATCTCAATGTAGAAATATGACTTAGTATGGTTTATTCATGAGGCTATCATATTGATGAACTACCAACCAGTAGTAATGGATAGAATTGTCAACGATAGCATTTTAGGCTTGATATCTAGGAAACAAACAACAATCTACATAACTATTCAAGCTGTTGAAAATATCAGCCCTAATTGTTATAAAGATTTATTTTTATCATGATTTAGGTCTAAAATAATATGTTTGCCGATGTTACCTTAGATAGTGGTGGCTTCTCCATCCCTGGAGATCTCATACAGACCTCAGCTGTCATCTAATTAGTTATACTCAGATACAGTCTTTCCCTGTGAGTTGGACTAGATATGGATTGGCCACAGAAATAGCTTCCTGCTTACAATTATGTTTCTCTGTGATTCTGCAAACATTGAATTTAGGTGTATAGGTGGTCAGTCATCTGTGGAGCCACCCTGCAACTTTGTGAGGGCTGAGTCGAGTGGGTTGAGAGTCCCTAGAGTCACTAGAATGTGAATTCCATTGGCTACCTTTCAATTGCCTGAAAATGGGCTTTTTCACATTTGTCTTTGTATTCCTGGTAACTATCACTGCAATTGACATATAAGAAGTACTTGATGAATATTTGTTGATTGGTTGATGGATTTATTGGTTCCTAGGACAGAATTATGTTATAATTCCTGATGCCCAGTGAATCTGCTTAGTTAACTTTGGACATTCTGCCAACAGAATGTTGGGTAGCAGGCAACAAAGACTGAATTAAGAGGAATGGTAGCTTACAAGGTTGTGAACTGAGTATGAACTACTATTTTCAACTCTGCTAAACCCCATCTTTTGATATATTGAAATAACAAAGTGAAAAGAAAGTTACCTGTTAGTGCTAGTCAGTAGAGCGTACTTTTCTTAAAGCATCATTTTTTTAAACAAACAGTATGAACCAGTATCCTGAAACAAATACAGATATGGAATGTCTCCAGCCTTCCCCCATTGGCAAAGGGGACAGATAGTCAAAGTTCCTGAATCAATAATTGGTTTTATTATCCTGTTCCAGAAAAACAATGTATAAAATCATAGTTCTGGGCAATTTCTGTGTAATCTGTTCATCCTGTGCCATCAACTATGACAGCATATTATTATATATTGACAAAAAAACATCAATATGGATGATGTTAGACAGAGGGAGGAAAAGATTTTAGCTTGCTAGTTTTGTCTTTATAATAACATCATTGATCTGTATTCTGGCTTCCTTGTTTTCAGCAGTTCATTGTTAATTTGCCCACCTCTACACTGGTATGAGCAGTAATATGGTAAATGTCAGAATGGGGTTTGCAATTAGCAGGAACAGCTCTCCAGCCTAATGATTTTTATCAGTTGCAAATTAATGATTAGCCTTCTTTGTCCAGGGGAGGGAAAACAGAATGTGCTGGCTCCAGGGTTTGCTCAAACTTTCAGGAAAATTAAAATATGCATACAGCTTATAAATGCTTTTTGTATGCTGAACAATTTTCCCTTACTTTGGATGCTAGGTTGTTCTGGTCATTTTGTAGCCTGGAGTGTCTTCAGTGTGGGTCCTAGGACCTAAGCACCCCTAGAAACTTCTTTTCCATTAGTACCTCTGTCACCTTCTAGGAACCACTGAGCCTTTAGATTTGCCATGCAGCTGAACTCTTCTAGATGGAGTTTCTCTTTCAATTTTTATTTCATTTTAATTAGTTATTTTTATTATTTATTTTTATGTTTTCTCTTTCTTACATCATTGTGGTTATCCTAAGTATCTCTCCCACTCAATCACTCAGAGAACCATATGATGAATAAAAAGTAATTTTAAACAGAAAAAAAAAATCAACATAAATGAGCAATACATTGAAAAAAATCTGAAAACTGGTACAATTTGCAATACATATAGGTATACCTTTTCCTTCAATGGGTACATTGGGGAAAACTCCAATTCTTCTATTTAAGTTCTCCTTGTTCTATATTATTGTATTTACTCATTTTTCATTCATTCATTCATTTATTTATTTTTTGTTTGTTTGTTTATTTGTTTGTTTGTTACATTAAAATACCAGGCAATTCTCTACCTCTCTCTTCTTACCCCATTGGAGTAGACATAATTTGACAAAAAAAATAAATAAAAGCTATGTATATATAAAACTATGTCTGACATTTCTATTCATCAGTTTTTTTCTCTGGAGGTAGACATATATAAATCATTCTTCAAACTGTATTTCTCTTGCTGTATATAATAACATTTTGTTCTGTTCATTTCACTCTTCCTCACTTTATATCAGTCTTTCCATTTTTGTTTGTTTTTTAATTAACTTGCCCATCATTTCTTATGGCACCATAATACTCATTCCAACTTATTTAGCCATTGTGACATTCTATTTACATTATTGCAATCACCGTGTATATTGTTTTCTTGTCACTACTGACTTCACAGTCTGTATCAGTTCATTGAGATCTTTCCATGAAACTCTGGATTCATCACACACATTCCTCCTTCCACCCTAGTGATATTCCTTTATGTTCAAGTACTACAATTATATAGCCATTCTCTTAATGCTAGATATCTATTTTGTTGCCTTTACTTTTCTATCACAAGAAAAATGATTACATAAATATTTTGGTGTATATAGAGACTTTTTTTTTATTAATGACTTCCTTTGGATATAAGCACATAGACCAAAGGTATTGACATTTTATTAAACTTCATTGCGTAATTTCAGATTGATTTGTAAATGAATCATATAATTTTAAAGCTCCAACAATAATATAATGGATTTTCTATTCTTTCACAATCCCTCCAACACTGACTATTGCTATTTTTTATCATTTTTTGCTAATTTGCAAGGTGGGAGTTGAGATTTAGCATTGTTTTGATTTTCATTTCTCTTCTTATTAGTGATTTGGGGCATTCCTCCTTTTGGTCAAGAATGTTTTACAATTATTTTGACAATCATTTGTTCATATTCTTTGACCACTTATCCACTGAGTAAGGACTATTAATCTGATGAATATTTATCTCATTAATACATACATATGTATATCTTAGATACCACATGTTTTCATAAAGAATTAATTTGAATCAATTCAGTTAAAATTAAATATATCTGATTACACTGTATCCCACTCCATTTGGTTGACTTTAATAATTTTTAAAATAATGTAATTTAAGTTTAATATTTAAATGTAAATATTTTTTATTTAATAATTAATCATATATACTCTGGTTCAGCAAATCAGTGGTTCTCTGGAAGTTTTTATTTATTCGTTAAAACATTTTTAACATAAATAATTAAAATTTTGATCACAAAAAATATTTTAGTATATTTTAAAGTATCTTCTATCTTTACTTGAGTATACTATTTGGAATATATTCAAAGAAGCAATATTATATACATAAATGTATGCATGCATACATACAAAAATATAAACACATTTAAAATAAGCGGTAATATTGGTCTGAACTTGTGTTTTCATTTATATAGGGAACTATTATAAAGAAATTCTCTCTGATGCTTCCTGACTCTTTGTCTCCTTCAACTCTACAGAACATGCAACAAGAAACTCCCTTTGTGGTGTCATATAAGAGATATATGACAATTGCTCTTTCCCTTTATGGAAGAAATTTACACATTTTGCACGTGAAAAATGGAGAAAATACTCAGTCACTCGAGCAACTGGATTTGACCGAGGGCTTCTGGCTATTTCCTTGGTTTTGTGTTTCTTTCCCTTTAGTGAAGACAACTGACCTGTGATCCTGAGATGGATGCTTCTAATATTGATGCTTTTTCAAGAATTCAAGAAGTCAAGAGCCCTGGATTCCTCAGTCAGTGGAGTAATCTACTGCAGGTAGCAAGATAATCTTTGTAGATAATGAGAATAGGCAGTAAGATAAGCACAACCTTGGTCTGGCTGATTGGAAGACATATCTGGAGAATCAAAGGAGAAAGATTCAATGGATAACCTGCTGAGTAGATTACTCTTGCTAGTTCAGTAGCCAGTCTTTCCTGTTACTTCTGGCACAGAAATAGACCTCTTCCTATTATAATCATGGTAGGAAGTAGGGACCAAGGGGTCATCTCAGTTTTGCCCCATCATCCAAAGCACTGAGTTCCTCAACACTCTGCACTCAGGACATGGACCCAGACAAAAGCTTGGAATTCAAAGGGAAGTTCCTTATCAAAAACATAGAGGACTTCTGGGCTAAGATGGCCACAGTATAGGAGCAAGTGTCTTCTTTTCCTCAACACCTAGCAATATAAAGAGCCTCAAAAGAACAAACACCAAAATGAAATGAGTAAAGGGGCTCATCCATAGGACACAGCCTTGAAGGTAGGCAGGGTTTGGGCATTTCCACCCTATTAAGGAGTAAAATTACTCTTACCAAAGAGCAAGCTGGTCACCCCTCCCCCAGTCCACCTGTGGCACCAGAGTCAGAGTGAGCACACCAGAGTCAAGGTGAGTATAGGGCAATTGCTAGGTTCTTGTGGGGTCTGGGTGAGGACACCACAGACTTACTGCAGAGATCAATGAGGCTTGGGACCCTAGGAGGCTGAGACATGAAGAGACTGAGCACAGAGATAGGGCAGAGAGGAGCTGAACACAGCAGAAACAGTAGAGACTGTAAAATAGCCTCAGGACAAAAACCACTCTGTAGTTTGATACACAAAGCCTGCATACCTCTTCTCTCAGACTTCTGACTGGGAAGGTAATAAAAAAACTAACACAGCAATTGCCACCAACACCCAAGAACTACAATCTACAACTACCAAAAAAAAATAAGAAAAAAAACCTTGACCCTCTATAATTTCTATGGAGAAAAACTCCAGACTACAGAAGAGACAGCAAAAAGCTATAAACAAACACATACAAACCTTCCAAAAATGGAAATTGATCACAACCTCTTGAGGAGCTCAGATTTGAGATTATAAACCAAGTGAGAAAGATAGAAGAAAACTTGGCAAGAAAAGTGGGAAATAGTTCAAAAAGAAAATAGCAGTTTTAAAGACAATCTCCCATTTGGAAAAATACCAGAAATCAAATGAAAAGATAAGCAAATTAGAGGCCAGAATTGACCTGCTAGAAGCATGAAAAGAAGGATAGACCAAAGCAGAAAGGAAAGTCAAAAGATTATTCCTGATAGTCAGGCTTTAAAAACTAGAATTGGACAAGTAGAAGCGTCAGCTCCTAATACCATCAGGGAGAGGGATATATATTCCCTTATCTTATAAGAATCGGCAGTGGTGCGGGTAATAAGTGGTCTAAGATGATGGGTAAGAAAAGTAAGGGAGGAATAGAAGATGGCACCAAGAAAAATTTGAAGGTATAAGAAAGATAGGATAAATTATGCTACATAAAGAGGCACATAGGAGGGAGAGGGAAATATTATTTTAAGAAGGGAAAGGAAGAGAGTGCTAATAGGTAATACTTAAAACTTATTCTCAATAGAATCAACTCTGAGAGGGAAGACCATCTAAATATACTAAGGTATTGAATTCTATCTTGCCCTACAGGGAAGTTGAGAGGGAATACACATTATTTTCAGTAGCATATGGTACATTCACAAAGACAGACCATGTACTAGGGCATAAAAACATGGGAAACAAATATAAAACAGAAGAATCAATAAATGTAAATTTTCATATCATAATAGAATAAAAATAATAATTAGTGAGGGAACATGAAGAAGCAAATCAACAATCAATTAGAAATTTAATAATATGATTCTCCAAAATCAGTTGATTTTAGAATAAATCACAGAAACAATAATTTCATTGAAGAGAATGACAATGAGACATCCTATCAAAATCTATGGGAGGAAGTCAAAGCAGTAGGCAAAGGGAAATTAAAATACCTGAGTGCATATATTAACAAATCAGGGAAGGAATAGGTCAAAGAATTGGGCACGCAAATTAAAAACAAACAAACAAAAAACTACAAAGAGAACAAATTAAAAATCCCCAGATAAAAACTAGAATAGAAATCCTAAAAATTGAAAATGAAAGAACTAATGAATTAATAAATAAGACTAGAAGTTGGTACTTCTAAAAAACAAATAAAATAGATAAAGTACGGGTTAGTCTAATTAAAAAAAAAAGGAAAGAAGAAAACCAAATTAACAGTATCAAATATGAAAAGAGTGATCTCACCTCTAATTAAGAGGAAATTAAGGTAATTATTAGGAACTATTTTCCACAATTATATGGCAATAAATACAACAATCTAGGTGATATGGATGCTTATTTACAAAATATATATATATTGCCTAGATTAACAGAAGAAATAGAATACTTAAATAACCCTATATCTTAAAAAGAAATTGAACAAGTCATCAAAGAACTCCCTTAGGAAAACTCCCCAGGGCCATATGGATTCACAAGTGAATTCTTGAAATATTTAAAGAACAATTAACCCGAATGCTACACAAACTATTTGACAAAATAAGCAAAGAAGGAGTTCTACCAAATTTCTTTTATGAAATAAATATAATAGTGATACCAAAGCCAGGCAGATCAAAAACAGAGAAAGAAAACTACAGACCAATCTCCTTAATGAACATAGATGTAAAAAAACTTAAATAGAATAAAATGGCAAAAAGACTCCAGTAAGTAATCAGGAGGATTGTTCAATTTGGTCAGATGGGATTTGTACCAGTAATTGAAGGATGATTTAATATGAGGGAAAATTTCCACATAATTGACCATATCAACAACCAAAGCAACAGAAACCACATGATTATTTCAATAGATGCAGAAAAAGCCTTTGACAATATATGACACTTATTCCTATACTTTCTAGTGTTTTATATAGGAATAAGTGTTATATATTGTCAAAGGCCTTCCCTAAAAATAATAAACAATACATATTTTAAACCATGAGGAAACATCATCTGCAATGGGGATAAATTAGAAGCTTTCCCAATAAGATCAGGAGTGAAATAAGGATGCCCATTATCACCTCTATTATTTAACATTGTACTAGAAACAATAGCAGTAGCAATCAGAGAATAAAGAGAAATTGAAGGTATTAAAATAGGCAATGAGGAGACTAAATTATCACTCTTTGCAGATGATATGAAGGTCTACTTAAAAAAACTAAAGAATCAACTAAAAAGCTATTGGAAATAATTAACAAATTTAGCAAAGTTGTAGGATATACAAAGCAAACCCATATAAATCATCAGCATTTCTATATATTTCCAACACATCTCAGCAGCAAGAGTTAGAAAGAAAAATTCCATTTAAAATTACCCTATATAATATAAAATATTTAGGAATCTATTTGCCAAGACAAACACAGGAACTATATGGACACAACTATAAAACCCTTTAACCCTTTCCACCCAATTAAAAATAGATCTAACCAATTGGAAAAA
Source organism: Gracilinanus agilis (assembly GCF_016433145.1). Classification (NCBI taxonomy): domain Eukaryota; kingdom Metazoa; phylum Chordata; class Mammalia; order Didelphimorphia; family Didelphidae; genus Gracilinanus; species Gracilinanus agilis. Next base: position 4,734,312 of record NC_058133.1, on the reverse strand, counting down.
CATTGAGTGCTCATGGGTAGGACAAGATAACATAATAAAAATCACAATCCTACCCAAATTGATTTACTTATTTAGTGTCATACTTATCAAACTACCAAGAAACTTCTTTACTGAAATAGAAAAATATGTATGTAACAAAGTTCATTTGGAAGAACAAAAGATCAAGAATATCAAAGGAAATAATGAAAAAAAATTGAAGGATGGTTGCCTAGCAGTACCAGCCCTGAAACTGTACTATAATGCAGTGGTCATCAGAACAATATGGTACTGGCTAAGAGACAGAAAGGAGGATCAATGGAATAGAATTGGGGTAAATGACCTCAGCAAGATAATGTATTCTGAACCCAAAGATCCCAGCTTTTGTGACAAAACCCACTATTTGACAAAAACGGCTAGGAAAATTGAAAAACAGTAGGGGAGAGATTTGGTTTAGATGAACGTCTCACACCCTACACCAAGATAAATTCAGAATGGGTGAATGACTTAAATATAAGAAGGAAACTATAAGGAAATTAGGTGAACATAGAAGAGTTTACCTGTCAGATCTATGGGAAAGGGAAAATTTTAAAACCAGCAAGAGTTAGAAAAAATTACAAAATGTAAAATAAATAATTTTGATTATATTAAATTTAAAAAATTTTGTACAAACAAAAACAATGCAACCAGAATCAGAAGGTAAACATCAAACTGGGAAAAAAATCTTTATAACAAAAGCCTCTGACAAAGGTCTAATTAATCAAATATATAAAGACCTAAATCACTTGTACAAAAAAATCCAGCCATTCCCCAATTGATAAATGGGCAAGGGACCTGATTAGGCAATTTTCAGATTAAGAAATCAAAACTATCAATAAATACATGAAAAAGTGTTCTAAATCTGTTATACTTAGAGAAATTCAATCAAACCAACTCTGAGGTACTCTTCACACCTAGCAGATTGGTTAATATGACAGCAAATGAATGCAATAATGTTGGTGGAGATGTAGCAAAATAGGGACATTAATGCATTACTGGTGGAGTTGTGAATTCATCTAACCATTTTTAATGGCAATTTGGAAATATGCTCAAAGGGTTTTAAAAGACTACCTGCCTTTTGATCCAGCCATACCACTGCGAGGTTTGTACCCCAAGAAGATAATAAGGAAAAAGATTGTACCAAAATATTTATAGCTGTGCTCTTTGTGGTAGCAAAAAATTGGAAAATGAGGGGATGCCCTTTGATTGGTGAATGGTTAAATAAATTGTGTTATCTGTTAGTGATGGAATACTACTGTGCTAAAAGGAATAATGAACTGGAGGAATTCCATGTAAACAGTAAAGACCTCCAGGAATTGTTGCAGAGTGAAAGGAACATAACTGGGAGAACATTATAAACAGAGATGGATACACTGTGGCACAATGGAATATAGTAGACTTCTGTACTAGCAGTAATGGAATGATCCAGGACAATTAAGAGGGACTTAGGAGAAAGGATGCTATTCATATCCAGAGAAAGAACTGTGGGAGAAGAAACACAGAAGAAAAACAACTGCTTGATCATATGGGTTGATGGGGATGTGATTCGAGATTTAGACTCTAAGCAATCACTCTAATGCAAATATTAATAATATGGACACAGGTTTTGATCAATGACACATGTAAAACCCAGTGGAATTGCTCATTGGCTGTGAGATGGAGGTGAGAGGAGGGGAGGGAAAGAACATGATTAATGAATTAAATAAATAAATTTTAAAAAAGGAAAACATAGAATCCCTGGCAGTACCCAGTGCCTAGAATCAAATCTTCTAACATCAAATGACTTAACTCTAATATGTGGGATCATAGAGAAAAAGAGCTGGAAGGGATGTATGAGGATATCTAATCTTACTCTTATTTTTTTTTAACAGAGTAGAAAAATAAACTCAAAGTTTAAGTGAGTTGCCCCAGGCTACATAAGTGGAAAACATCAGAAATAGGATTGGAAAACAGTATTTTTTTTAAAATTTTTTTTGTTTTGTTTATTTTTGAATACACAACCAGCCCTCTTTCCACAATCTAAAACCGTATCTATTGAAGTGTCAAGCATACAATCAATCTTTCAGTTATTTAAGGTTTATAATGACATTTATGTGCATCCTTTAGTCATTTACTCCTATCACAACCATTCTCTACTTGGGTAAAGAAATTTTCAAAGAAAGTGTGTTCGAAATAATAATTGTGCCATAGATGGTCTGGAAATTAGCTTTATTGAGCTTTTGTTGGCTAGCTTCCAGATAACAGAATTCATTTCTGGAATTGTCTGAAACCTTTGCACATCATTAGGATCTATGAGAGTTTGTGTCCTACTGATATACTTCTCAAAACTTGCTCTCTGCTCTACATTATGATAAGGAATCATAAAAAGACTTTACTACTCCAATTCACCAAATAAAGAGAATGGGGTATAATGGATAAAAAGCTGGAGGCAAAAAGTTCTGGATTCCAGTCCTATTTCTGCTATGTACTGTCTATGCAACCTTTAGCAAAGCGTTCATTCCCTCAGTGCTCTTGGCCACAGGTTTTTACCTCTCCAATCAGGATGCTCTCCAACCCAGTTAAAGTATAATTGGGAATTGTTTAAAAAATAAATAAGATTACAAGACAAATGATGTTAATTTGTGGTTTTCTAAGTTAATATGCAGCCCTCAGGGATTTGTTCTACTTGAATTTCATGTCATTATTCTAGGCAATTCTCCAAGCCTTTAATTTGCAGAAAAGATGCCAATCTTCATTAGAAGAGGGAAATGTGTCTTCAGGGAGTTCCCTGGTACCAATAAAATCACAGATCCAGTCCTAACCATATCAGCCTAACTAACAGACATCCATTGTATCCCCACTCCACAAGAGACAATGTTCCAAGTGTAGCATGGAAACTGAAAAAATATACCTGGAGTCCATATCATACCATGGCCCATTACAAGAGCTAGGGATATTCAACATAGACCAAAGAACTTGGAGTGCCAGAGCTGGAATAGCAGTCCAAAGTTTTAAAGGGCTCTTCTATAGACAAAGGGTTTGGAATATTCTGCTTGGCTTCAAGACTGAATAAGAAGCAGGGATGGAAGTTTTAAAGAAGTAAATTTAGGTGTGATTTCAGGAAAAACTTCCTACCACTTAGAGCTCATGAAAAAAGAATGGGCAGGGTGTTTTTGTTTGTTTGTTTGTTTTTTATCATTAAGTTCTTTCCAGAGTTCTGATAGCTATTTGTTGTAAGTGCCCTAGAGGACATTCCTTTCACCTTTCAATAGCTTGGTGTAGATCTGTAATAGTCAGTCAGTAAACATTTATTAAGCATCTACTAGGGACCAGATATTGTGCTAGATAGACCTCTAAGGGCACAGGAAAGCCAGAAGATAGTCCCTGTTCACAAGGTGCTCACGGTCTAAGGGAATATGAAATTCATTATCTTCAAGATAAATTAAAATCAAGACAAATCAAGGTAATCAAGAGAGGGATGAATTCCGATATCCCAGTCAAATATGAAATGATGTGATTCTATGATCTTGCCCCTTTTCTGAAGGAGTTTAAACTCTACACACACACACACACACACACACACACACACACACACACACACATACATACACACACACACCAATTAGCAACAATAAAAATACTTGTGGTTGTCTAAAAAATGAATAAGTACTATAAAAACAGGGGAAGCAATGAAGAGTAGAGAGAGAAGGGAGAGATTCTTTTTTTCTGAGACACATCTTGAAGCAATAGTAAGATATGACTTATTGGGGAAAAGGGAATGGCAAATGGTAGACCCAAAAACATGGTCAAAGGCATAGAGATGGGATAATTTTGTTTCAGAAAAGAGATCTGATTTGACTTTATTTTCCTCTTAAAGTTTTGGACTTAACAATTCTAGTGAAGTGATGGCTAAACTACTTAGACTGATTTGGTCAGAAATGTCAGTGGTTACATAATCAGAGAGAAGTCAAATGTAGTGTTAGTTGAGACCTTAAAAAAGAGGTTTATCTGAATCATTCTGTTTTCACCAAATTTGTCTCTCTTGCAGGTTTCTATGAAAGAGAAAGAATTTAAATGGTAGCCTTTCCATTGTGTATTCTCTGTACCTCTTTAAGCTAGGGACAGTGAGAAGGTGCAGTAGATAGAGCACAAAGCCCGGAGTCAAGAAGCCTTGAGTTAAAATCTAGCTTTCCACATTTCCAGTTGTTTGACAATGGACTATTCACTTAAACTCCATTTGCTTCAGTTTTGTTCTCTATAAAATGAACATAAATAAAGCACCTACCTCCCAGGGTTGTTGGGAAAATCAAAAGAGATAATAATTATAAATCATTTAGCATGTGCCTTGCACAGAGTAAGTGCTATATATAGGTTAGCTTTTCATATCATTATTATTATACACTCTTACTTGGAGACCTCTTCAGGTCTCATATATTTCATTGTAATCTCTATATATAGGTATCTCACACCTCTTCCCTGAGCTTCAGTTCATTAGAGTAGACATTTCAGATTCAACATGTCCAAAATATTCTCTTTTCCCTTAAATCAACTCTTCTTCCCCAATTCTCAATTTTGGGAGAGAACCATCACCTCTTAATCTAACAGTCTCTGCCACATAACTTGACTATCTTTCGTGTACTATAGAGCAGGGAAGCTGTGAATCTTATTGTTTCTCTCTCCACATTATTCCTCTTTACTCCTTTGCTGGGTTCTTAAAACTCTTCATAATCTAGTTGTTAAGACCTGCCCTTTCAACCTTTTTCCTCATCATTAATTTTCTAGCCACTATGGTCAATTCAAATTGAGCTTTTTGACATTCCTCATAAGACAACTCCATCTCCCATTCCTAAGCTTTGGCACAGGCCATTTTTCATCCCTAGAATGCACCCTCTCCTCACCTAAACCCTTTAGTATTCCAAGTTGCCTTCCAGTTGTCTCAAAACATTATAGAATCATCTTCTGATGCCTCTTTTGAGGATAAAAGGAGTCCTGGTTAATTTAGGCAACCTCAGCATAGTCTAAGCTCTAGCAGAGTATAATAAGAGAGAAAGTGATTCTAATATGGGTTCATGATAGATGGATCATGTATGTACTGAAAGGAGGCTAGCACAGGATTCTGTTGCATAGTTATGGTTATGTAGACTACAACAAATCTGCAGGCCATCTAGTCAATCAGAGAGTTGCTACATGGATCAGTGGAAGGAGCATTCACATAAAACAATGGATTAGCCATGTAGAATTGAAAGGGACCTCACTCAGAGGCTTAAATTTCTCAATTTTAGAAGAAATAGAGAACTTGCCCAAGGTCACACAACTCCAAAGTATTTTCTCTATCATGATGTTTGAAAATCTTTATCTTCTATATCAGGGGTTCCCAAACTTTTTTGGCCTCCCACCCCATTTCCAGAAAAAATATTATTTAGCACCCCTGGAAATTAATTTTTTAAATTTTAATAGCAATAAATAGGAAAGATAAATGCACCTGTGGCCATCACCGCCTTCCTGGATCGCTGCAGCACCCACCAGGGGGTGGTAGCGCCCACTTTGGGAATCACTGTTCTATATTAATATTAGTACTAAATATCAACTCTGAGTTAGAAGAGCATTAAGGTCTAGGAAAAGGTGGTTAAGTGACTTGCCCAGCATCACACAACTAGGAAGTATCTGAGGCCGCATTTGAAACCATGTCATTCTGACTCCAGTTATGGCCCTCAATCCCCTGGGGCATCTAACTTCCCTCTCTATTGTTATAATTTAATCTTTAATCTCTCTATTGTTATAATTTAATCTTTCATTTTTGTCTTCCTATCTGCATGACATTCATGCAATATGACATAGAAGAGGTGCTTGGTAATGCTTATGAATTGAATTGTCTTCATTCAATAGTGGTCTTAAATGGAGATATCATCGTTGAGGATGCCTTGTCTGGGCAGATCCCATATTATCACATCCAGTGTGCTTCTTGTCCTCCAAACAATGAAAGCAGAAGATGACATTGGAATGGAGCTAGGCATTATTAGGTAGTTAGGGAAGATGGAGAATTAATGAGACAAGAGATGATATGGATTCTCCTGTTCAGCATTCACACCAGTAGCTTCTATGCTGACCCAGTAAAGTGTTTATTGTGTGTGTGAGCACACATGCATGTGTGATTGTGACCATGTGCTACCAAACATGAAACAGATAAAAATGTACCCCATGACTAAGCATCTTGCCCCACTACAATGGAACCTTAGAATTATTGTTAAGATGAGCCATCAAAGCTATTGAAAGGCTCCTGGCTGGCTTTATAGACTGTCTCAGGCCATATGGCTGAGGGGAGCATGCTGACAATTAGAAACCTGACAGTTATTAATTGGGATGGTGATATGATGACTTTATGTGCAGGGACTCTTCATTCACTCTTCTATTGGTGAATATCAAGTCTCCCCCCTGATTTGAAAGGAGAGGGGCACACCAGAGCTGTCCAGCACAGCAACCATATCAGCCCACTTCTTTGGTACTGGGGAAAAATATGCTTCATTTCCTAACAACAAAATTCTCTCCTTTTTTAACTTAGCATGTAGGGGAGGGAATGGGGCAGGAAGAAACTCTTTAAAATAACAGAGCATTTCTGTTAAATAGAATAACAGTAAAAGCTCAAGTTCAGAGACTAGCCCAGGTGAGTGGTTAAGATGAATGAGTTTGCTTGTGCATCACACATACACAGATATGTGTATCTCTCTCTAGATGTATATAATGTATAGACTATAGCTACATATATGCATATATAAGTACATGCATACATGTATGGGTCAATTATGCCCTTTCTTTTCCTCTTAATACTTGCCAGAGTGAAGAGATAAAACAGGAAGAGAATTACGTGCCCAGACTTGTTTCCATTGTATCTCCAAGGCTTTACTGAATTAGATTGAATTCATTCTCCTCTGCTCCCCAAAATAATTAGTTTCCCAGTCAGCCTATCAATCAGCAAGTACTTCAGGGCTAGGTACTATATGGGAGGTTTGGTAATAGGCACTGGGGCTGCAATGACAGAAGGAAGAAGAGTTGTACTCCCCCCAGGAAGAATCCATTCTACAAACTCCAAACCCCTTAGGTGGTCACGAAGAGTGCTCATATAATCTGGAATTCTGGAAATAAGACAATGAGTAAGAAGCAAAGAGGATTTGCCTCTTTGTTCCAGAGCCCAGAGACACTCAAGGAGTCCAGAGGATTTAAGACTGAGTCAAATGAATGGACCAAAACCAAATGAATACAGGCCACAAAAACAACTCTAAGTTCCCAAGGGATAATGCATTGTGTGCTGGGCACCACATCTGGGATTCAGTTCTTTCTTTAAAATTGACTGTCCACCAACAGAAAGCACCTAATTATCTCAATAGATGCAGAAAAGGCCTTTGACAAAATACAACACCCATTCCTATTGAAAACACTAGAAAGTATAGGAATAGCAGGGCCTTTCCTCAAAATAATAAACAATATTCATGTAAAACCATCAACAAGTATCATCCACAATGGGGATAAATTAGAAGCCTTCCCAATAAGATCAGGAGTGAAGCAGGGATGCCCATTATCACCTCTATTGTTTAACATTGACCTAGAAACACTAACAGTAGCAATTAGAGAAGAAAAAGAAATTGAAGGCATTAAAATAGGCAATGAGGAGACTAAGCTATCACTCTTTGCAGATAACATGATGGTCTAATTAAAGAATCCTAGAGAATCCACTAAAAGGCTAGTGGAAATAATCAACCACTGTATCAAAATTGCAGGATTCAAAATAAGCCCACATAAATCACTAGCATTTCTATATATTTCCAACAAAACTCAGCAGAAGGAGTGAGAAAGAGAAACTCCATTTAGGAATCTATGTATAAAGACCAACACAAGAATTATATGAACACAACTATAAAACACTTTCCACACAATTAAAACTGGGTCTAAATAATTGGGAAAAATTGCTCATACATAGCATGATCTAATATAATAAAAATGACAATCCTACCCAAATTAATTTACTTCTTCAGTGCCAAACCTATCAAACTACCAAAAAACTTTTATAGAATTAGAAAATATTATAACAAAGTTCATCTGAAATAAGAAGAGATCAAGAATATCAAGGGAAAAAATGAAAAATAAATGTGAAGGAAGGTGCCTATTAGTACCAGATCTTAAACTATTCTATAAAGTAGTGGTCATTGAAACAATATGGTACTGGCCAAGGGACAGAAGGCAGGATCAATGGAATAGACTTGAGGTAAATGACTTCAACAAGGTAGTGGGTTTGATGAACTCAAAGACCCCAGCTTTTGGGACAAGGACTAACTATTTGACAAAAACTGCTGGGAAAATTGGAAAACAGTATGGGGAAAATAAGGTCTAGATCAATATCTCACACCTTAAACTAAGATAAATTCAAAATGTGTAAATGAATTAAATATAGGGTATGAAACTATGAATAAATTTAATGAACATAGACTAGTATAACTATCAGATCTGTGGGAAAGGAAGAAATTTAAGACTAAACAAGAGATAGAGAACATTACAAAATGTAAAATGAGTGATTTTGATTACATCAAATTGAAAAGGTTTTGTAGAAACAAAACCAATGTAATCAAAATTAGAAGGAAAATAACAAAATGGGAAAAGTCTTTATAACAAAACTCTCTGTGAAGATTTAATTTCCAAAAAATAAAGCCATTCCCCAATTGACAAATGGTCAAGGATATGAATAGGCAGTTCTTAGATGAAGAAATCAGAACTATCAATAACAACATGAAAAAGTGCTCTAAATCCCTCCTGATTGGAGAAAGGCAAATTAAAACAATGCTGTGGAACTATTTCACATGGAGCATACTGGCCAAGATGGCAGCAAAGGAAAGTGATAAATGTTGGAGGGCATGTGGCAAAATTGGGATGTTATTATACTGCTGGTGGATTTGTGAATTAATCAACCATTCTGGTGGGAATTTTGGAACTATACCCAAAGGGCTTTAAAGGTATGCCTACCCTTTGATCCTGCCATACAACTGCTACATTTGTACACCAAAGAGATAAAAAGCAAAAATATTTGTGCAAAAAGATTTATAGCCGTGCTCTTTGTGGTGGCAAAAAACTGGAAAATGAGGGGATGCCCTTCAGTTGGGGAATGGATGAACAAATTGTGTTATATGTTGGTGATGGAATATTACTGTGCTAAAGGGAATGATGAACTGGAGGAATTCCATGTAAACTGGAACAACCTCCAGGAACTGTTGCAGAGTGAAAGAATCAGAACCAGGAGAATATTGTACACAGAAACTGAATCACTATTGTAAAATTGAACATTAACGGACTGCTCTACTAGCAGCATGCAGTGATCCAGGACAATTCAGAGGAACTTATGAGAAAGAATGTATCCACATGGAGAGAAAGAACTGTGGGAGCAGAAACATAAGAAAAACATATGATTGATCATGTGGTTTGATGATGATATGATTAGGGTTTTGATATTAAAAGATCACTCTATTGCAAATATGAATAACATAAATAGGTTTTGAACAGTGATATATGTATAACCCAGTGGAATTGCTTGTCACCTCTGGGAGAGGGAGGGAAGGAGGAAGGAGAATCATGAATCATGGAACCATGGAAAACATTCTAAAAATAAATAGATTATATTTTTTTAAAAAAGTGACTGTACATTTGGTTTCTCTCCAATTTTCTTCCTATTGGCCCGGATATGGGCCTTAGCTAGACAGGAAAAACTCATCTTCCATTCTTGGGCAGCAACTCTTAGTCACTTTCTCACTGATTTTGGAGAGAACTCTGGTGGAAATGATTGATTAGGTCCCTTGCATGCCCTGGGCCACATGGCCTGCAGGAGAGGAAGGGCATGAATCAGCCTGGGGCCTGGTCAGATTCCAAAAAAATGTTCTAGAACTCAAAGAAAATCTGAAAATAAGATCTAAGATATGGGGTTGTTGAGGTTTGTAATACCCAGAGGCCAACTCTCCTGACTCCTGATGCCCTTATCATGGAGATATTTACTGCTCATACCCCATTTATTGAGCAATCCTTGGGCACTGGGGGTTGAGGGGGTGCTGCTAAATGTTGAGGGACCAGACCCTTTGGAATGTGCGCATGTGCACACACACACACACTTTGAAGTTTAACCTGTATTATTTTCATATTCTAAGGTCTAGACAACAGAACAATAAATCAAACCTTAATTTTGAACAATTGCTGATTTCTCAGGTATTTAAAAGCTGAATGGAGATGATATAAACACATTTGATCTCTCCTTACGCGTGCACACACACACACACACACACAACGGAATTCTCTCTACCCTGGTCAAATATCAGGCCTGCTTTTCCTTCTATAAGCCTGAGATCCAGTAGTCCTCAAGGACTATAGTTCCCTCCCAGAAGCTTTTTCTTTTTCTTATTATTTATTTTAAAACTCTTACCTTCTGTCTTGGAATGAATACTATGTATTGTATTCCAGAATTATGTATTGATTCCAAGAAAGAAGAACAGTAAGAGATAGGCAATGGGAGTTAAGTGACTTGCCCAGGATCACACATCTGGGAAATGTCTGAGGCTAGATTTGAACCTAGGACCTCCCATCTCTAGAACTGGCTCTCAATCTACTGAGCTACCCAGCTGCCTCCAGCCTTTTCCTTTTAACCAGAGTCTGAACTCTTATAGCTACAATCAGGAACTCAACTAAATCATCACCAACCAGTTGGCACCTGCTTCTCAGTTGAGCATATATTTCCTTTTCCTTTGGCACTTCTGATTCTCTAGTAACAACCTTTACTAAAAGAGTATGTCTGCCACCTAACACCCTCCACCCCCAAAAATAAAATCTTTATCCAGTTTCTGCTCCTGTTTGTGTCTATGCCATTATATTTCACTGATTCCAAACAGAAGCCCTTCTTTGTGCCCAGAAGTAAGGCAGGGGATGGGCTCTGTAAGGCTCATTCCTCAATTTCCAGTCAACATTTTTTGCATGTATTGACTTTGTGTACTATCCCTCCCCTTTGAGTCTTCATCTCTAAAAGCCCTCTGACCTAGGCTGTGACTGGTACTGGGAAGTTTGAATGCTCTAGCATGAGGCTGTCCCCAAAATCTTAAGTCCCTAATAAAGATTCCTGGTTTAGTGCTACATACTGGTCTGCCTCAGTTTACAATAGGAACATACCTGAGAGGCAAAGACATTTCTTAGTCACCTATTATATGTCAGACACATTTCAAGGGATACAAAAAAGAGGTTATAGATAGTTCTTGCTCCCAAAGAGCTTACAATCTAACAGAAAGAAAACAGCCCAACAACTATATCCAAAGCAAGTTAAATAAATGGTAAATAGGAACCAATTAGAAGAGAGAATGTTAAAGAACTGTGGGAGTAGAAACACAGAAGAAAAATAACTGCTTGATCACATGGGTCAATGGGGATATGATTGGGGATGTAGACTCTAAACAATCACCCTAGTGTAAATACTAATAATATGGAAATAGGTCTTCATCGATGACAAATATAAATCCAATGGAATTGCTCATTGGCTATGGGAGGGGGTGTTAGACAGGGAGGGGGAGAACATGAATCATGTAACCATGGAATCTAAATTAATGAATTAAATAAATCAACTTTAAAAAAAAGAGAGTCAGCATTGGGATTGAAAGATTAGAGAAGGCTTCCTGTAGAAAGTGTGGTTTTAGTTGGTTTAAAAGAAGGAAAGGAGGTCAGAAGTTGGAATGGAGAAGGGATAGTGTTCTGGATATGGGGGGAGGGGGCAGCTAGAGAGAATACTGGGAGCCAAAAATGGAGAAAGAACAGTCAAGAGGCCAGGGTGATTGGATCAAAGAGTAAATGGTGGTGAGGAAAGTGAAGAAAGTTAAAAGGGCTTTGATAAATAAACTCGCTTTCCCCCCTTGGTGGTAATAGGAACTCACTGAAGTTTATTGATATAATTGGACTTGAACTTTAGAAAAATAATTTTGGGTGCTGATTGGAGGAAGGATTGGAACGGGAGGAACTAGAGGCAGAAGATTTCCTAGCAGGCTGTTGCAAGAAGGCAGGAATGAGTTGATGTGGGTAAACCTTCACCAGAGTGATATCAGTGTCAGAGAAGAGCGTGGGGCATATTCAAGGGATGTTGCAAAGGTGAATTCCACAAGCTTTGGCAATAGGTTGGATATGGGAGAGGGTTAAAGATAGTATGGAATTCAAAATGATTTCTGGGTCGTGATCCTGAGGGCCTTGGACAATGATGTCATCCTCTACAATAATTAAAAAATATAAGGAGACTTGTTGAGTTTAAGATATCGACTGATATCCCCTTCGAAGGCATTTGGAGATTGGGACTGGAGGTCTTCGGGGAAAGTGGGGCAGGAAAAGGAGATTAGAGTGCAAGATCCCCAAAGGTGATGATTGTCTCATGCTTGTCTTTGCTTGCCCAGAACTTAGCAGTGAATTTTTGATTGACAAATTGCTTTCATCTTCTGTTTGACTATGAAGTCTCTTCAAAGCCAAAGCTGTGATTGGTACCTGATGTAGCTCTCTTCAGCATTTTGATGTTATGACAATTTTCAAACCACCTGCACATACTGGAGCTTATGGTTTGTTGGATTTGGGTCTAAACCTAATTCACATCCATCTGCTTTTTATTTTATAAAACAACACTTGTGAAACAGTTTTCTTTTCTAGGTGATTTATGTACTTGTGTTTATCAAATTGTGAGTTATTGAGTTTAATTATTGATAATTCCTCATTACCTTGCCTATTGTACTAATGTGCTTTTCTACTTTCATCAATATCAGATGGTATTGAAGATTACTAATTTATAATGGAATCTGAAATCTGGAATTCTTCAGCATCCCATTCTACTTCCCTCACCCCATTATTTCCCTTGGGATTTCAGATATTTTATTGCCTCAAATAAATGTCATCATTTTGTGTTGCACTATCAATGACACTTTGATATTCTTATTGGCATAGAACTTAAATATACAAAAGCCTATAGATTATACCATCGTTTTCAGATGTCCTGTGATTCGTGTGGCCTAAGAAAGATATTTTGTGAGTCAACGAAGGACTTCTGGGACAGAAACAGACTGGGATCATTGGGACTATTTTGGAATAATATAAAAAGCCAGCCATGTTCCCCTCTCATTTGATTAGAGGTTTAGATCTTTGTCTATCCGTCCAAGAGCTTTGTGGTAATGGAGTCAGGTGTTTGCTCACATAGTCTATCATTGCATATTTATGGTCTGTCTCCTAGTCTGTGAAGCTTTGCCTTAGTTATGTTTTTTTTTTCCAAACCATCTGCTCTCCTTGTCCTGGATTCCATAATGATTAATCTCTCAGGACACTGCCTCATCGGGGGAGTTATCATCCTACAAGATTGTGCCAACTTTGTTTCTCACTCCTCATCAGTAAACTCACTACCTTCTGATACTTAACTGGACAGCTGAGCAAAGAATCTCTGCCAAAGCCTCTATTGAAAGAGAGGTCCCAGTGAAGCCTTGCATTATTTCCCATCTCTTCTACTTCTTGGACTGGCCTCTACCTTCCTGTCATCCAAGGCACATTCTTGCCTTCCCTCTTGCTTCCCATTTCCCTAAGGAAGCATTTAATAAATAGTTCTTGACATCCTGACAGACTCTCCTGCATAGTGTTTTCCTCCCACTATTACCCTGGAAAGTAAAAAGAATATATCTACCTCTCTCCTCACTCAATTACTGAAGATACTTGAAAAAATAATCCTATGTAATGTCAAAAGAATAGAGGAATATTCTAAAGAAATAAATTTAATATAGAAATAAGGAAAAGAAAAAAGAAAACCTTTCTTACCCTTCCACTCTCCTATACCACTCCATATGAATTAATAACAGGAAAAAACAAATCCCATCATAAATATCTATATTCTATCAAAAGAAATTTCCACAATGGCCAAGTTTCACTCTTACCCCCACCAAAAAGGTCACATTCTGCTCTCTGTGTCCTTCACATCACTATCAGAAGATGGGGAGTATATTTCTTCATTAGTCCTCAGGAATTCTGGTTGGTCATTATGCTGATAAGAGTTTAGCACTATAGTATTTCATCCTTTTTAAAATGTCATGTTGTTCATCCATTCTCAAATACAAAGGTATTCCCTTAAAAAATAAATAAAAGAATAGAGGGAGATTTCTAGGAATTATATGCATTTTAATGGTAGGGAAGGGGAAAAGAGATTTCTAATAAAAATATAGCTCTGTTTGCAATGCTGAATATGGTAAAAAAAAAGAACAAACTCAAAGGCTGGAGAGACCTAAGTTCAAATCTAGACACTGACACTAATGCGATATAGGACTAGGAGCTTTTTAATTTTCCTAACTGATAACCAAGTTCATCATGTGACAAATGTCAATAACAAAACCTCTATGACCTACATCCTGTGACTGGAAGAGCCCCAAATGAGGTTGTATTTATAAAGTACTTTGCTAATGCTAAAATCCTAATTAAATATTATCATTTTGTTGTTTATCTTTGCTCTATTTGTTGTTCTTATTGTTAGTCCCAGTAATGACACTAATCTCTTATTGTATCAAGTAGAGACCAAAGCTAGCTATTTAGGAAACCATTTGGATGCATTGTTGAGTGGTGGTGCCCCTTAAATCAAACTTCATTGACTACCCTATTATAAGACCACTAGACTAGGAATCTGAAATTCCTCCAATTCTCACCATGGCGGCTCTGCTATTATCCACCTGGGAGATTCTGAGGAAGCCATTGAACTTCCCTGAGCCTCTGTTTCTTCATATCAAGAAAGAGATGACAGAAAGAGAAGTTTCTTGATCCCTAACAGCTCTCAGCAGTTCATGTGTATGGTTGGCCTTGGGATCCTGTAACTTGGGGAAATCAGATGACTGCAGAGCATTTAGGCACTCAGCTGGATGATTTAGTAGCATATGGGCTTGTGTATTTCAACATATATCAGGAAAAAGACAAGACAAAGGTGAGGGAAAGGAAAACTATTATTACCACAATATATATAAAAACTCTAGCTACCACCTTAAGAAACTCTCACCTTTGGACACAAAAGAATTGGACTAATAATAATTCTTCTCTGAACTTAAAAAAAATGGTCTTTTTATTTTGCCGGGGGAAATAGATGCTAGGCTAAAAATCGAACTACCTGTGATGAAATAGGGAAGATTGCCCACTTTATTATACATCACTGAATTTCCAAAGAGATTTCACTTTTCTTTGTTTGTTGTGCCAAATGCCCCAGTGGCAATGTGGTGAAATCTATTTATCCCTTATCAGAAAGATATTTCTAAATGGATGGAATGAAATACAAAGGGAATCTAAAGAAGGACAATTGTATAGGCGTGTTGTTAAAATATTTTTAAATCATAGACCCTAGAGAAAGAATATGTACACTAAAAGAATCTAAAATTTTGAAGGTCTATATAGTACATTATAATAATGTCTAATCTCTTGAATATTGGACAAATTTTATATTTCCTTGCCTTCCCTTTCTTCTACCAATATTAATTTTGGATATGACCTTTTTCTCATCCCTGATACATTCATTCTATCTTCTTCACATGGAGGGAGGAACTCTGGTTCTCTGAGATGTTGGGACAGCAAGGAGGTTATACTATTTCCATCTATGTTGAAGGTTCCTAACTACAGAACATAATTTTATGGTACTAAATTTGACCAAGGATTCAAGAAACACCTGATCTTGCTTTTTTAGAGATTTCTTTTATTAGTAGTATTATAATTATTTTCATTTCACAATTTAGGATTAAGCTTAGAAATTTGCTGAATCATCTATATTATTTGAACCATGTATGCCATTGCTGGTATATATATATATATATATATATATATATATATATATATATATATATATATAACCCAAAACTAAGCACAATCTTTTGATATGACCTGATTAAGGTAAAGTATACAAACACATATGCATAATCTATATCCATCTATATTTAAATATAAGTTGACATATATATGTACATATATAGATACAGATAAATGAAAATACACATCTAAAAATAGATCTCTATCTATGTATAGATGAATAAAATAGAGCTATATATGTTTGCTTATATATTTATCTATATATATAAATTTGTATATATCTGTATATTGATAAATGACAATATCTTTCCATGTATATCAACACAGAAAAAAACATATAGATCTATCTTGTTATTTCTATTTAAATATATAGATGTGAGTTAAGAGTCTACTTCCAGGTATGGAACCAAGATGGTGGAGTAATCTAGAATAGCTATGTCACCATGAAAATCCTCTCCAACCAAGATGAAAATATCTCCACAAAACAAATACAGGAGTAAAAGAAACAACAAGGAGACAGAGTAAAACAACTTTCAAGGAAAGAAAAACCCAAAAGGTAGGCAGATAACATCTGGAGCACTGATGTGAGAGGAGAGCAGAGCCAGCAAGAGACTGTAACAAGGAAGAAAGCACAAGGAAGTGGAGGCTACACACTCCCAAGCCATATCTACTGTCCCAGGTTCTGAACCTAAGTTCAAGCCAACATTCAGACACTGAGATCCTGTATGGGAAAATAGTAGTACAAGCCACCCCACACTCCTTGAAATGTAAAACCTGTGGAGAAACCCAGAGTACCAGCCCAGGACAGTCTGGGCCAAAGTGGGATGATTGGTGTGGGCCCAGAGTGAAGCCAGGAATCCCAGTCTGGGCTTCAGTTGAGGACATAGTATACCATTTGGGGTGGCTGAAACTATTAAGTATTGATCTTTTTGCCTAAAGCTCAGGATGAAGCTCCAAGGCAGGGCAATCAAAGCTGTGCCTGATTGGATCAAGTACACAGTGAAACCAAAAACTTGAACCTATGCCTGGGGCTAGAATTTGATCAGCCCCTGAATTGATCAAGTTCAGAGTGAGATCAAAAGCTTACTCCCAAGACTGAGGCAAGTCTTTAAGCTATCAGAATCTCAAGGGTCAATTGAATCAGCAGGGGGAACTCTCAGCCCTTAGATCATTACATCATCCCCTAAGAACTGAAACTGGTACACACCTGGAAAATAAACTTAAAACAGCATCAAAGAAGGAATGAAGTTTAAGAGGGTAGTCCAACTTCCCAGAAAATAGTGCTTACCTATAATTAGATAGGAAAAATGAGCAAACAACAAGTAAAGCACTTAACTCTAAAGATATTTTAAGTAAACAAAGGTCAAGGTACAGGCACAGAAGGGAACAGTGAAAGCAAAGGAAACATAGGCAAATTCCAAAAGAAAAATATGGATTGCACTCTGATTCTGGAAGAGCTCAAAAAAGACTTGAAAAAATAATTAAGAGAGGCAGAGGAAAGGTGAGAAAGAGAAATGAAAGTGATACAAGAAGAAAGGAAAGTGATGAAAGAAGATATGGTCCAATTGAAAAAGGACAACCAAAAACTGTCAGAGGAAAATTAGGTCTTAAAAATCAGAATTGACCATCTAGAAAGTAATGATTTCATAAAAAATAAAAATAAAACAGAATCAAAAGAATGAAAAAACAGAGAAAAGCATGAAATAGCTTATTGAAAAAACAACCAACCTAGAAAAAGTCACAATCAAGAAAAAAACCTTGAACATCAAATGACATAAATTCATCAAAGAAAACTACACAGAGATATTCAAACAAGAAAATAAAATTGAAATTAAAAGAATTAACAGATCACCTCCAGAACAAAATGCTCAAATGACAACTTCCAGGAATGTAATAGCTAAATTTAAAAGCCACCAAGCTAAGGAGAAAATTTGTCAAGGAGCAAGAAAGAAACCATTCAAATAACATGGAGCTACCATCAGGATTGCACAGGACCTAGGGGCTTCTACATTAAAGGATCAAAAGTCATGGAATATGATATTCAGGAAGGCAAAAGATTTGGGTTTAGAACCCAGAGTTACCTATCCAGCAAAACTAAGTATATTCTTTCATGGGAAAAATGGACATTCAATATGTTAGAAGATTTCCAAGTATTCCTGAGGAATAAGCCAGACTTAAGCAAAAAATTTGAAATCCAGACATGAGACAAAAGAGAAGCCCCAAAAGGCAAATAAGAAAGAGAAAATGTAAGGGACTCATTAAGGCCAAAAAGTTTATATGTCTGAATGGAAAGAGGATTTCTGTAATTCTCAATTCTCAAAAATTAGTAGTAGAGAGATAGAAGGAGTTTACCCAGAAAGTGGGTGGGGAAGTAAGCTGATTATGATGATATGATGTATATGATAATATAAGATGATATAATGTGTATGTAAATGTGATGATATGAAAAAATATGTATGTATGATATGTATGCATATGAATGATATGTAAAAAACCTCAAAGGGTCAAAGAGAGGGTTACAATGAGAGAAAAGGGAAGGGAGAGATAGAACGGGATAAATTATATAACATAAAGAAGCATAAAAAATCAATACACAGGGGGGCAGCTGGGTAGCTCAGTGGATTGAGAGCCAGGCCTAGAGACGGGAGGTCCTATGTTCAAATCTGGCCTCAGACACTTCCCTGGGCAAGTCACTTGACCCCCACTGCCTACCCTTACCACTCTTCTGCCTTGGAGCCAATACACAGTATTGACTCCAAGACGGAAGGTAAGGGTTTTAAAAAAAAAAAATCAATACACAGAAGGGAGGATAAGGGTGGTGATGGGCAACACTTAATCTTTACTCTGATTGTAACTGGCTCAGAGGGGGAAAAAACGAGTATACTCAGTGGGATATAGAATCCTATCACTCTACAGAGAAGTAGAAGGGGAACAAGTCAAGGGAAGTGGAGGGTAATTGAAGGGAGGGAAAAGTGTGGGAGGGGTGACAAAAAGCAAAATACTGGTAAGGAGGAACAGAGTGAAAGGGAATAGAGCAGGATATGAAGGGGATAACACTATGGAAGGTAATACACAGCAATAATGAAGATGAATGTGAATGGGATGAACTCACTCATAAAATGTAAGCAGATACCTGAGTGGATTAAAAACCAGAATCCTATTATATGTTGTTTACAAAAAACACACGTGAGGCAGGGTTACACACACAGATTCCAAGTAAAAGGCTGGAGAAGAATTTATTATACATCATCAAAAGTAAAAAAAAAAAAAAGCAGGAGTATCAAATATGATACCAGACAAAGCTAAAGTAGAAAATGATCTGATTAAAAGGGATGAGGAAGGAAATCACATTTTGTTAAAGTGTACTATAAACAATGAAGTTATATCATTACCAAAAATTTATGCAGAAAATTGTATGGAATCTAGATTTCTAAAGGAAAAATTAAAGGAGCTTAAGGAGGAAATAGATAGTAGGATCATACTAGTGGGGGAGGAAGGCTCAACCTTCCCCTTTCAGAATAACATAAATCAAACCCAAACATAAATAAAAAAGAAGGGAATTGAATGAAATGTTAGAAAAATTAGAGTTAATAGATATCTAGGGAAAATTGAACAGGGATAAAAATGAATATGTCTTCTCTGCAGTACTTGGTACATATACAAAGATCAACCATGTAGTAGGGTATAAAAATATTGCAAACAAATTCAGAAAAGCAAAAAAAATAAATGTGACATTTTCAGATTATAATGTGATAAAATTATAATTAACAATGGTCCATAGAAAGACAAATTTAAAATTAATTGGAAACTAAAAAATCTAATTCTTCAAAACTGTTGGTTCAAAAAAAAAACAAATCATAGAACAATCATGGATTTCATTAAAGAGAATGGCAATGAAGAGACTATATATCAAAATCTATGGAATATAGCCAAAGCAGTACTCAGGGGAAAAGGTATATCTCTGAGTGCCTATAGCAAAAAACAAAAAAATTGAGAGGAAAGGAGATCAAAAAATTGGGCTAGCACCTTAAAAAATTAGAAAAAAACAAATTAAAAATCCTTGGATAAAAACTAAATTGGAAATACTAAAAATATAAAAGAGAAATTAATAAAACTGAAATAAAATAACTAATGAAGCAATAAAAGACTAGTAGCTGGCCTTTGGAAAAAAAAAAAACAAATAAAATAGGTAAAGCACTGGTTAACCTAAAAAAAAAGGAAGAATAGAATCAAATTTAGAGTATTAAAGATGAAAAGGGTGATGTAACTTCTAGTGAAGAGGAAATTAAGATAATTATTGAGAACCATATTGCCTAATTAAATGGCAATAACTATGGCAATCTAGAAGAAATGGGTTAATATTTAAAAAATATAAATTGCCTAGATTAGCAAAAGAGAAAATAGAACAATTAAATAATCCCATCACAGAAAAATAAATAGAAGAAGCTATCCAGGAACTTCCTAAGAAAAAATATCCAGGACCAAGATGGATTCACAAGTTAATTCTATCAAATATTTAAAGAACAACTAATTCCAATAATACACAAATGATTTAATAAAATAAGCAAAGAAGGAGTCTTACCAAATTAATTTTATGACACAAATATGATATTGAATCCAAAGTGAGGCAGACCAAAACAGAGAAAGAAAACTATAGACCAATTTTCTTAATGAACATAGATGTAAAAATCTTAAGCAATATACTAGCAAAAAGACAACATCAAATTATCAGAAGGATTATTCACTGTAATAAGGTGGAATTTATACCAAGATTGTAAGGATGGTTTAATATTAGGAAAACCATCCACATAATTGACCATATCAATAATCAAACCAACAGAAATCACATGATTATCTCAATAGATGCAGAAAAACCTTTGACAAAACACAACACCCATTTCTATTGAAAACACTAGAACGTATAGGAATAGGAAGGATCTTCCTCAAAATAATGGCATATATATGGAAAATATCAGCAAATATCATCTGCAATGGGGACAAGTCAGAAGCTTTTCCTATAAGATCAGTAGTGAAGCAAGAACGCTCATTATCACCTCTATTATTTAATATTGTACTAGAACTGCTAGCTGTAGTGATCAGAAAATAAAAAGAAATTGAAGGTAGGTGATGAAGAAACTAAGCTATCACTCTTTGCAGATGATGTGATAGTATACTTAAAAAACAACTTGAGCAAAGTTATGGGGTACAAAATAATGTCACATAAATCAGCATTTCTATATATTTCCAACACAACTCAGCAGTAGGAGTAAGAAAGAGAAAGTTCATTTAAAATCACTCCAGCCAATATAAAATATTTAGAAATCTATCTGCCAAAACACAGGAATTATATCAACACAACTACAAAATGCTTTTCACACAATTAAAATTGGATCTAAATAATTGGAAAAAAGTTCCCCATGTGTAGGACAAGCTAATATGATAAAATGACAATACTACCCTAATTAACCTACTTATTCAGTGTCATACCTATCAAACTACCAAAAAACTATTTTAATAGAATTAGAAAAAAATATATAATAAAGTAAATCTGGTAGAAAAAAGATCAAGAATATCAAAGGAAATAATGCCAAAAAATGTGAAGGATGGGGACCTAACAGTACCACATGTTAAACTATAATCAGTGCTCATTGAAACAATATAGTACTGGTTAAGAGACAAAAGGATGGATTGATGGTATAGACGGGTGTAAATGACTCCAGCAAGCTTATGTTCAAAAAACACAAAGATCCCAGCTTTGGGGACAAAAACTGACTATTTGACAAAAAATGCTGGTAAATTGAAAAACCGTATGAGGAAAATTAGGTTTAGATCAACATTTTACCCTCTATACCAAGATAAATTTAAAATGGGTAAATGACTGAAATATAAAGAGTGAAATCATGAATAAATTACGTGAACATAGAATAGTATATTGTCAGATTTATAGGAGAGGAAGGAATTTAAGACAAGAGATAGAGAACATTACAAAATGTAAAATAAATGACTGATTTTGTCAAGTTTAAAAGTTCTTGTACAAACAAAAGCGATGGAATCAAAATTAGAAGGAAAGCAATAAACTGGGAAACCATTTTTATAACAAAACTCTCTGACAAAGGTTGAATTTCCCCAATATATAAGGAACTAAGTTAAATTTACAAAAAAATCAAGCCATTCCCCCACAGACAAGTGGTCAATGGATGTGAATAATCATTTTTAGATGAAGAAATCAAATTAATAACCACATGAAAAAGTATTCTAAAACTCTACTGATTAGAGAACTGCAAATCAAAACAAAACTGAGATACCAACTCACACCTTGGTCAATATAGTAGGAAAGGGAAAGTGATAAATGTGGAAGGCAAAATTGGGACATTAATACACTGCTGGGGGAGTTGTGAATTAGTTTAAACATTCTGGATGGCAATTTGGAATTATGTGCAAAGTGCTTTAAAAGAATGCCTTCTTTTTGATCCCACCAAACCACTGCTGGGTTTGTACCCCAAAGAGATAATAAAAAAATACTTGTAGAAAAATATTTATAGCCATGCTCTTTGTGGTGGCATACATGTAAATGAGGGGGTGTTCATTGATTAGGGAATGAATGGATGAAAAAATTGTGGTGTATGATGGTGATGGAATACTATTGTGCTGAAAGGAATGATGAACTGGAGGATTTCTAGGTAAACTGGAAAGACCTCCAGGTATTGAGGCAGAGCAAAAGGAGCAGAACCAGGAGAACATTGTACACAGAGACCAATGCATTGTGACATAATCATATGTAATAGAATTTTCTACTAGTAGCAATGCAATGACCCAGGACAACACTGGGGAACTTACGAGAAAGAACACTATCCACATCCAGAAAAAGAACTGTGGGACTAGAAACATAGAAGAAAACCATATGATTGATCATGTGGTTTGATGGGGATATGATTAGGGTTTTGATGTTAAATGATTACTCTATTGAAAATATGAATAAATAGATTTTGAACTATGAGACAGGTATAACCCAGTGGAATTGCTTGGCAGCTCCAGGAGGGAGGAAGGAAGAGGGGTGAGAAAAATCACGAATCATGGAAATATAGAAATATATTATGAATAAAAATAAATTCAATAAATAAATATATAGATGTATATATATATATATATGCATATAACTCAATCACTGAAAATTTATTGAGGTGCTACTATGATAGCTATTGTTCTAAGTACTGGAGTAAAAAAAAAAGTAACAAACATTTATTTCCCTCAAGGAGCTCACAAACTATTAGAAAAAAGAACAAACAACCAAATATGTAAAAACAGGTTTTATAAAGGAAAACCAGCCTGTTTGCTTTCACTGTGACACTAACTAGTCATGCTGGTGGACACCATCAATGATGTTTCCACAGAGAGAAAATGGAAGGAGGGTTTCTTGCCCTGCATTCCAGTTTGCCATCTAATTGTCTTGTTTTCCATCTGAATAATGGATTTAACTGGTGGAGGAAGGTGTGGAGGAAAAAGAATGAACTTTGTTATAATCATGTTGAGTTAAGGATATCTGCGAGACATCTATTTTGAAGTGGCTTAAAAGCAGATAGAGACAGCTTACGTAAGAAGAATAGGTATACTTGAGAATTATCAAGAGATTGCAATTAAATAGAGGTAGCTTTTGATATTACTAAGTGCAATATTATGGAGGGAGAAGGAAAAGGGCCTAAAACTTCTGAAATGAAAGTAGAGTAGCAGAAAACAAGTAGTAAGAAAGCAGGTCCTGGGTAAGGATCCAGGAAAGAAAACATATAAAGAGTGGTCAAACAGGCAAAAGTGGAAACAGGCATATTTGGTCATCTGAAAACAAAGAGAGAAGCTTGAGATTTATAATATCAACGATGGCAAAAATTTCAAGAATAATGAAGATTGAGAAAAGGTCATTGCATTTGGCAATTAAGAGAACATTGGTAATCTTATATAAAGTAATTTCATGTAATTATGAATTCGGAAGCCAGTCTATAAATGGATAAAGAGAGAAAAGAAAGTGGAGCAATCTATCATATGTTATCTTTTTCAAGAACTTTAACCATAAAGGGGAGAAAATATATAGGATAAAAATTAACTAGGATAGAAGGATCAAATGAATTTTTTAGTCTAAGTAACATATTTATGAAGGAACTGGAAGACAGGGAGAAATTGTAATAAGTGGAGATGACAGATGGAGAAATATATTGAAGTGTAGGAGAAGGATGGTGATCATTTGAACACATAGAGGGATCACTTATGGTTGTAGCAAGACCATTTCATCATGTGAGACAGGAGGTAACAATAGCAGAAAATGCTTTTATTTTTTCCACGTGTGTGTGTGTGTGTGTGTGTGTGTGTGTATAGAGCAATATAAGTTAAAATTCTCAGTTCAGTGCATGAGGAGAGGATGACTCATGAAAGATTTGTGGAAGGATGAAAAATTTGAGAGAACCTTCATGAAGAATGGAATTGTGAGCTGATCATGGATATATAGAAGGCTTTCCAATTTGAGCTTCTGTAATGCATATCATATTGTATCCAAGTAGAATGGTTGCATGGTTTTCTTCACTTTCTTTCAGTCCATATGTAGCAGTAAAGGTGGCCAATAGTCCAATGGTTGGAGTCATCTTAGACTGGGTCATGGTGATGTGGTATTAGTGATATTATGAGTGCTTGAGATTCAAGAAAAGAGGGCAATATAGCTGGATTTAAAAAAAAAGAAAAGGTCAAGCTGGGGAAGAGAAATCAGAGTAGCTAATTCTAAGTAGATGATCTAAAAGAAAAGCCAGGTGTCAAATGAGTGGAGGTAATATTGTGGATGAAGAGTTGTGTTTGATAAGAGGAAGGAAGGTGAGTGGAGTGACCTGGAAATATATAGATAATGGTTACCATGATTTTCATTGGACAATAGATATAAATTGCATGAACCTCAAAGAAGAAGAGGTTACTAAACAAAGACTTCAGGAGAGAACCTAGAAGTGCCAGTGGAGTACAATGAATATTCTAATGTCCCACTTCAAACAGTGAAGCATGGGCAATAAGTGATTATGCAGTCAGATATGGAAAGGGTGGCTAGTGAGAGTGTGTTACCAGGTGGTATTCAGGTTTAGAATAAGAAGGACTGAGGGAAAAAAGGATCCACTATGAAGGAAAAATTTTTGACTATGGATCAAGCATTCTGGAAAGCAAAAAGAGGGGGTAAGTTGAGTTTAGGGAAGCTAGTGTGGGAGGATTGAGGGGGATGGGAATAAATAATTGAGTCATAAGGGATGTGGACTAGGGTTTGGATGATAAGCTGTAGGCTTTCAGACTCACTGGCGTTTGGATTTGACTAGTTGTGATGATCATCATAATGGAGCAAAAAATTCTCCTTCCAGAAAACACTGTAGATCAAGCAGGAGAGGAGCATAACTGAAGATGGAATACAAAGGATAGATATTCAGATGTAAGTCATTGTTTCATTGATCTTCTTCACTACAAAGGCTAAGCATTAAGAAGGAGATGGGAAGTTCAATTTCCTCTTCATCTTCCCCTTAACATCAGGTACAGGAGGTGGTAAAAGGCCTGAAGCTGGAAATCAGGATGCCATAGCAGGAGGAGGAAGTCTCATGCTTACACTGTAGACAGAGATAGTGTTATGATGATAATAACAGATAGTTTGGAGAAGCAGATAAATGTTTTCATAGCCAAATAGAGCTTAAGTCAAGAGCCAGAGATTGACAGGTTACAGTGAGGAAAGGAGGGGGTAAAACACTCCTGATTCTCAAACCCCTCCCCCTCTAACTGCTTCTGCTTCAGTTGGTAATGAAGACAGGAATAAGATTCTTCTGGTGAGTTTCTGTTATGGCTGAAACCCCAATAATATTTCTTTCTTAAATTTATATTCCTCTCAGGTCAGTTAGAGGAGATATATAGAAATTATTTATCTAACTGTTGAGGACAGAGGAGATCTTAAACTGGCAGCCAACAGGATTCAATCTAGAAGTTCAGACTGAATTGTAAATATCTTCCAAATAATTATCAGGCACAGATTTGAAGGTAAAAAGTTATATTAGGAATTAACAAGGAAAATTAGGGAAGTTAATGAAGGTATATTGAATAAAGAAAAGGTGACCCCGAACTGTTAAATTGATGCCCCTTCCCCCTCCTCACTGGAGGGATGAAGCATTTAACTAAAACTGGCTCTCTTGCTATTGACAAATATTTTACTCTCTAATCGCTAAGTAATTATCTAATTATATTAATGAAGAATAGTAATGACAAATAGGCTAATCCTATGAGTAGAAATCACTAGCTTATGCTATAATGGTTTCTCAGGAGAAACCTCAAGTCAGGAGAAACAAGCAGAGTATCTGCTCACATCCAATCCCACAAATTAACTGTCTTCAACCCTTCTCAACTGCCCCTCACCCCAAAGTTCTCCAAGGGGGGTCCCCTGGAATTCTGAGTGAGGCTCTCCCTATACCTTTGCAGGGATTCCATGCTTTGCATCTGCACACAACAATAGTTATGGGTCCAAAGACAGTAGATAGATAGATAGATAGATAGATAGATAGATAGATAGATAGATAGATAGATAGATAGATAGATAGATAGTCTTTGATTTTAGGATTGGATTAAACCTGCTTTTTCATTAATTAATTTGTTTTAATTTATTTTTTCCAATAACATGATTGACTCATATAAACATAAAATCTTGCCAAGATAAATTGTTGCCTTGCAATTTCTTCACCATCTTACACTTAGGAAATTGATTCTTTTTTTTAGCACAATATTTGCATTTTTACTTATCCTTAGTCATGTATAATTAAACTGGTTTCAGTGTTCTGGCTTGTGATTCTCTTCTCTTTTTTTTTAATCCAGGCTTTGTAATCCAATCTGTTAATCATGCCTAATATGTTCATTGAGAAACTATTAAATCCCTATTCCACTCTACAACCCAACAAAACAAAACCTTCCATCAAAGTCCTCAGATTACCTTTCTATGAAATCCCAATTGGAGGAGTCTTCAACTTGCTTATTTATTTTAGTGAATTTTAACATATTTTATTGATTTTTTCTTATTTATACTTCACCATATTCTCCCTATTATTTCTTTCTTCTCTTGTCCCTCCTGGAAAGCCTCTTGTATTTCAAATGTAGAATTTTATTGTGTTATTGCTTATTGGTTTTAGAATAGTATTTGACTGATAGAACAAATTACTGCTTGAAGATTTTTGCAAAGCTTACTTTAAAAAAATCTATGAAAGATATTTATACAGAGATAACATTGTTTAACAATCCACTTAGTATTGACATTAACTGAGATGTGATGCAGAGAAATGTAAGTTCACTCAGTGAAGATGTTCAACAGTTACATGGATGATTCCCTTTAAAATCCAAATGAAAGACAGTTTCACTATTGATGAATGGTCTATGTGAATGTACCAATTCTCTGCTAATATTGTGATAATTATATCGATGTCTAGATTGCTATCAAATCTCTTAGCTAAAATCATCAGCAATATGAAAGTTTACTATGTAAGTCAGAGGATGTATGTCTTCAACTATTAAAATCAAACAGTAGATTAAACACATTATTTAGTTCAGCTGAATGACTTAGTCTAGCTTCATACATCTCATTGACAGATGCTGTAGAAGGACAATAAAATTTGCCTAGATCTGGTGAGGATATTTGGGTTTTACTCTGTCCAGGAAAATATTTAGTTTTTTTTTAAGAAATGTTCAAATGTGAATAATAATCCATATTTCCTGCCCATATTAACTCTGTTGATTTTACATGGTTGTAGGTCAAGGAGCACTACCCTATCTGAAGACTAACATTTACATATTGCTCTAATGGTAATAGAAAAGTACATATATGGTAGATATTAAGTGGCCATAGCATGTGACCTGAGAAGTCTTGTATATGAATAGTGCCATAACCTACATTATTAATTATATAGATATGTAACATAAATATTATATAGATATCATTAATTATTATGTTTAATCACATATAACATACTTATATGTAACATACTTATTAAGCAATATATTACATTTTATATTTAATTAAATATATAATATACTTTACATAAAATTAAATATGTAATTATATATGTAAAAGGGAATTCTTTGTTCTCTTTGAGTTCACACTTGCAAAAGGTAATCCCTTATTTCCCTAGTTGGAGTTAATACTTTAGTTAACACTAACTTACCGTTCAAGCTTGCACCAGGTGGAGGAGCTAGCAAACCACTTAGTGAATTCACACTCTACTTAGTGCTAGGTGTGAAGCCACCTTTTTTCTAAGCAAACAGTCTGAAATTTGTGAATTCTTTTAAGAGTTTACACCCTCAGAAACTGTGAACCCTTTCAATGAGTATTCACTCCTCCAGAAGGTGCAAACTGTTTCCAACAAACATTGCCCTTGGGCAGTACTAGAATATTTGGAAGCTGTGATTGGCCCTTGTGAAGAGGGGGAGAAGACAAGAAACCACTATTAAAAGGTCCTGAACAAAGTATCATTGTACAAGCCCTTAGTCATCTCTCAAAAACACTCTTTGGTGGCAAAACCAAATAATATACTGAGGTTGTCACCAGAACCATCTAGGTTACATGTTGCCTATGTGGACTTTTTGTTCCATTTTGCCTTTGTTAATTGTCATGTAGATAGTTGATGGGCTACATCAAAAATGGTTACAATTATATACAATCTTTGGAGAATTTAATGAACTAAATATCTCAAATTTTTTTAAGGAGTCTTCAGACATGATTTTTAGATATCTTGCTTTTGCAGTAGCTATGACTGATCATTTTGCCTGTCTCCGAGCTCTTTGTAACAAGAGGTAAGAGTCCTTTTAATAGCTGAAGTGATTATTATATTGCCCACCTCCACATTTATAAAAATGTAATGGATGAGGCATATAACAGTTTCAGACTAGAGGAGCTGGGAAGTTGTTCCTAGGGTGTAGTACCCCTGTATGGCTCCCAAGATGAATCACCTCTCTTGAAGCCTCAATAGCTTCTGAATGATCTTAACTCTTCAGCTTAATCTACATCCACCAGAATTATCTAGATTCTTGGTGATGTTTTAGACCCAAAAGGTTTTCATCAACAGTACAGACATTTCTGTTTTTTTCACCCTATGTTCTTCTGCTAAATTTTGGAATGATGGCAATAATAAACTTTGTTTAACATATCTTTGCCAGGGTTGAAAGATTTGTGACATCTGTAGAACTTATGACAAGTATCCATGAGTTCATAGTTTTCTGTTTTGTTTTTTTAATGTCACACAGCAAATGGCTATATAAAGACTCATGTGAATCCTCTATGATAGTGAGTTTGTTTGCTATTGTCATTAACTGTGCTATTGTGAATTGGGGGGATTTTGGTACTTTCTTTGAATGTGCATTACCTGCTATATTACTATTTCATAAAACTGTTAGTTTGTGAAAATCATTTGCACTCACACAGTGGTTCATGGCCAAGTTAAAAAGGAAATGGATCTTATTTTTGGGTGAGAAACCTTTGTATTCTACCTTACCTTGGCTGACACAATGTGCCACTGATTGCAAGCTATATATTTTTGATTTAAAAAAATTATTATTGTTTTTCTTCCTGATTTTGCAATGCAATATCTGAGCTTTATTTTCTCTCCTTTTTTGCTTCAGCACATTACCAGTATTTAAAAGTTTTCATTTATTTATTTATTTGTTTGTTTGTTTGTTTGTTTGTTTATTTTGCACTAGGGTAATTTAAAAAATGTCCATTAACCTTAATGTCAATTCATACCCCAAAAAAGCTTTAGAATATAAAAATGATGTCATTGATTGTTTAAAAAAATTATGGCATCTCTGCTTAATGATTCTGTCTGATCCTATTTGATTCCAAAAGAAGAGAACAAAAAGAGCCACTGCACAGTGCTGAGGAATCACAAAGCTAACCTGCATAGTGTCAATTGAGCACAAGGTCAAAGAGACCAACCAATCCCACTGGGATTGATGAAATTTTAAGTGAAATCAAGAGGACTTGAGCTTATTTGGGGTTCGAGATTGTGGCTATTTTTATATATGTCAGAGGCAGGTCTTTCCTGAGCCCTACAAAGCACCTCACTTTGACTGCCATCCTGGCTCCAGTATCCCTTAGACATAAAGTAAAATCAGATGAGGAAATGCAATTTCCCATTTGCTGCTAAAATCTAGTCCATTTTCTGCCTTTCATAGTGTGGCAAACTTTTTGTAGTCCTGGCTACTGATTTTCTAAGTGCATAATTACATAAACTACTTTAATTGGGCCTTGATTCAAGAACCTGTTATAGATTTATTTTTCATTTACTTATATTTTTTAGACATAAGACTTTGCTATTTTATATTTTATCCATGTTATTTTTTTCTCTTTTATTTGGATTTTTTGATGTTTTTATTTCTTTTGCCAAGTGATTCATATACCTCATAACTCAGCTATACATTGCTGAATGATCCCTGCGTTTGTCGCCATCCTTTTGTCAGGGGGATATATTATTATCCTATAAAGCAAAGTTTAAATTCCTTTGAGAGTAATTTTGGGATAAGAAACTTGCTACTTTCCTGAATCTAGAAAGTGAACTGTTTGGAGAAGCTGCCATTAAAATGTCTGGAGAGACCATATGCTGCAACAGAAGATCTAAAGTGAACTTTGGGATGTGGTGATTTTAACTGTGGGGGGTTGAATGTATTTATTTTGAATGTACACTCATGCCAAAGGGAACTGCTCCAGAATTGGCTTTTTGTCAATGTGCCCAGCAATCACTGGTTTTGTTCTCTTTCCCTTTTATTCCCAAATTATTGTAATTTAAAAGTTGGTTATGTTTACAAGATCCATTGGAGAAACTAGCCTTCCAAGGGATCTTGGGGGAAATGTGTAATTGGACCTTTGAACTACATTACCCAGAAGTCCACTGAGTTCCTGTTGCTATAGGCTGATGTAGACAGGAGATAAATTGGGTGTGGTTCTGTGTCTAGGCTCTTTTTGCTTCCTGTTGGTGGTTTTGGCAGAGTGGTCATTTTGAGCAGGTAGATTAGCATGAGCATGTGATTTTTTTTTTTAATTTTTGTTACATAGTTACTTTTTTGTTCCTTTACTTCTAGTGATTATAAATAAATCTTATAAAAATATAATATGTGAAATTATTGTGTATTTATTTTAATTTTTATAATATAATATGTTATACATACCTATGTAGTTCATTATAAATATAAGATATGGTAATATATGTAATGTAAACTACATATTTTGTATGTATGTATAAAATAATTTTGCCACTCTAGGCAGTTAGAATGAGAGAAAAGAGAATGGAGATTTATTAATACCTTTCAGATATTAAATTAATGAAAGGCAAATTCCTATTAATTGAATACATCCTATGTGTAGAATTAATGTTTTTGTTTTGTTTTGTTTTTTTTCTAAGTATCAAGACTGACTATAAAATAAGGCCCATGCAGGATAAAAAGGTTCATAGACCTGAGTTGAGTATGATTTAAAGCCTCAGAGTATGCTTGTTTGGAAAATAAAAGTTTCCAGGGGAAACTTACTCCTTCCAGAATCACAAATGTTTATATTTGGAAAAAAAAAGAATTGAATGTGGGCTTTTTGGCAGCCAAGAAAAGGAACAGTGGATCCAGCTTGCAAAGAAAGGATGTCTGATTTTTGTTATTTTTCTAGTTTATATTTTTTAGTTGCATATCCAATCTTTGATCTGCATTTTCTATTTTATTTATATAAGCATTTAAAACTACAAATTCCCCATAGTCTCTGCTTATATCCAACAGATATCAGTATATTGTCTCATTGTCATTATCTTTAATGAAATTTTTATTTCTGTGATTTTTTAATATGACTCACTTATTCTTTAGTATCCTATTATTTAGTTACCAAATATTTTTTCTCTTTTTTAAACCCTTAACTTCTCTTTATTGGCTCCTAGGTGGAAGAGTGATAAGGGTCGGTAATGGGAGTCAAGTGACTAGCTCAGGGTCACATAGCTGGGAAGCATCTGAGGCCAGATTTGAACCTAGGACTTCCAGTCTCTAGGCCTGACTCTCCATCCACTGAGCTACCCAGATGCCCCCAACAAATATTTTTAACTCTTTTGCTTTAAAGACCCTTGAGTATAATTTTTATTGTACTGTGGTCTAAAAATGCATTTATTATTTCTGATTTTCTGCATTGTTTGTGGTTTTTAAAACTTCATAGATATTCTGAAAGGACACCATGTCACCAGAGTGGAAAAAAAAGCATACAACTTTCTCTTCCCATTCAATGTATTCCAGAGATTTATCATATCTAACTTTTTTCTAAAAATGTATTCTTAAGTTTTCCTTTAATATTCATTTTATGGTTATATATTTCTAGGCGCGAAAAGAGTATGTTGAAAGCCCCCACTGATATAGTATATTATTTTATTTTCTGTTTTCCCCTATGCTTCATTCCATTTTTTCCTTCAAGAATATGAATTCTATGTCATTTAATAACTATATATTCCATGAAGGTAAAAGTTAGTTAAAAGATGAACTGAGGCGAGCTTCACACCAATGGTACTATCCCTCCATGAACACCACATATACCTCACAGCTTCATAAAACCATTTTAGCAGGTATGTTATGCTAAAATAGGTTGAGGGAAAATGATAGACCCTGAAACTTTTGGTGAGTTAGGGGATCTCTACCCAAAGCATGTGAGGACATACCCAGGTGGAATGGGCAGATGAGAAAAAATTGTTCCAAAGGCCATGAATGTGGATGAAATAGGTACTGTGGAGTGCTGACATGAAGATGCCAAGGTCACCCACCATATCCTGGGTCCTTACCAGTCACAATGAATGACTTTTGTCTTGCCACTGAGCTTGAATGACTCTTGAAGAGAGAATGGGATAGTCATTACCCAAATATTCCCTGTCTTTAAATAACTGAATGGCTTTCATGTGAGAGAGGGATCCAATTCATTATGTTTGACCTCAGAGGAAAAGGTGAAAGTCATAATGAGGACAATTTAGTTTTAATATCCACAGAAGAGAAACCATTAACATTGAGAAATATCTAAAATTTGAATGGGCTTCCTCAAAGGGTCTCCTTTCCGCAATACATGTTGATGCTGGACTACCTTTTGTCTGGAAGTTACAGTGAGATTACCTTAGTGTTTCGCTTAGACTAGATTGACACACATATCAAACTCTCAAATTCTTTAAGTTTTCATTTTTTTGTCACAGATGATTTCTTTGTATTAGTATGAGACTGAGTTCATGTTTCCATCTAGTCCTGCAGAAATATTTTTTAACCCAGCTTTAGAAAAATATTACCTGCCTTGAATTAATAAGTATAGTTTTTTTAATATGTGCAAAAAGAGGAAATAACTGGGAGATATTATTAAAAGTTCTTTAAAAGTCCTTAACATTTACATAAATGTCTTACTTTGTGCTAATATCCTCCAACTTTCATCTGTAAAAGGTTTGAAAGCTTTTAGTGCTATATTGGGTATCTCTTTATGAAGGCCCCTGGCCTCTCAAAGGCAGTATACAGAATTGGATGGAAATTTCAATGGATTTTCCAGAACAATGGAACAATTTAATGATCACTAGCTGATGCATAACAAGATATAGTCATGCAGTCTTTTAAACTGACTTAAATTGGTTTAATTTATGGCTCTTCATAGTTTCTGCTTTTAAACATTGCTTGTCATATCAGAATAGATTCCTTCATCTCTTGTACTCCTCCCATCCTATCCATTGATCCATTGTCTCTAACCCCTCCACAGTTTCCATGCCGCATGGATTCACCTTTACCTAAGTCTTACCTATCCAGGAGATATATATATATATATATGTATATATATATATATATAATTTTTTTGGTTCAGATTATCATCTGGGGAAATAAAGGGAAGGAGTCTGTGAAGGTCAATGGTCTGAGGATATTTCATTATCCAGAAGTTAAGGAAGGAAATAAGAGAAGGACATTTCACTTGAAAAGGGATACACACATATAGAACCAACATGGAAACACCCAGAAGATATAAAGGTCATAGGATTAAAGATATAGGGCTCTAGAAAGGTACCAGTGACCATTTAGTCAATATTGTTCTTTCTGATAAATGAGGAAGCTAAAGTATAGAGAATCTAAGAAACATGATGAGGTCATACAAGTGATAGCATCCATCAATGGGATATGAAACACATTTCTCTGACTATAGAATCAATGTGTTCAATCAGTCAATTAACCAATCCTCACACATTTATTCAACTCTTAATATGTGTTATGAAATGGGATAGGAATAAAAGAGTCAAACACAAATCAAAACAATGTCTTCCAAAAGGTTATGCCCTATTGAGGGGAAATTATATATGATATAAAATCCTATTGAAGAAAAGATTTAGACAAAAAGACCTTGCAGATCATCCCAAGACGGGGCCTAAAAGAACTCCAGGTACACATAGGAGGAGCAGGCACAATCTGAAAGCAGATTAAAACATATTATTTTATTTCCTCCATGAATTTTTCTCTAGGGTAAGCAAAATGTGTTTGTTTCACAACATTACAAACAGGGACATATGTAATAAAATGATAATATATGTACAACCTATATCATATTATTTGCCTTATTGAGGAGGAGGGAGGAGTAGGAGGGAAGGAGATAATACATAGTGCAAAAAAACAGAAAATGAATGATTAAAATTTTATTGAAATATAATCCAGGCACCTGCTGATTAGCTGTTCTTACCTTAGCCTGGCCAAGCGTAGCACAGTAGTGATCTTCATGCTAGTATCAAGAGTCTTTTCTACTAAGCACTAAACCTGTTCCCTGTCCATGTTACTTTCATGAATCCAGTTTCCTCATTTTTCCATGATAATATAAAGAAGATCTTTTCTTTTTTTTTCAATTTTCTTTCAGTTACATGTAGAAACAATTTTTGACAATTTTTTTTAACCCTTGTACTTCGGTGTATTGTCTCATAGGTGGAAGATTGGTAAGGGTGGGCAATGGGGGTCAAGTGACTTGCCCAGGGTAACACAGCTGGGAAGTGGCTGAGGCCGGGTTTGAACCTAGGACCTTCTGTCTCTAGGCCTGACTCTCACTCCACTGAGCTACCCAGCTGTCCCATTTTGACAATTTTTTTGACATTTTATAATTCAATTTTTCTCCCTCGTCATCCTCCCCAAAGCAGTGAATATTTTTTTCCTTTAATAATTTTTAGTTTTTAGAAAAGTTAACATGGTTATATGATTCATGCTCTTACTTTCCCCTTCACCCCCCGACTTCCCCAACCCCCCTATGCGGACATGATTGGGGATGTAAACTTGAAATTACCACAACAATGCAACTATCAACAATTTGGAAATAGGTCTTGATCAATGACACACGTTAAAACCAGTGGAAAAGCAGTGAATATTTTGATATAGGTTATATCTCTACTTTCATGTAAGACATTTCTATATTGTTCTAATCATAATAGAAGTCACATATAACGCCATAAAAATATCATGGAAGAAATATAGTGGAAGATGGCAGGCTTTTATCTGCACTTAGACTCCAATAGTTCTTTCTTTGGCTGTGGATAATGTTTTCGAGAGTCCCTGATGGTTGTCATGGAGACTTGCTTTGCAGCTAATGTTATAGTCCTTCACAGTTGATCATTGTAGAATATTTCTGTTACTGTATATACTATTTTCCTGGTTCTGATGACTTCGCTTTGTATCAATTCATATGTCTTTCCAGGTTTTTCTGAACTCATCCTTATCATCCTTCCTAATGGGACAATAGTATTCCATTTTAACCATCTATCACCACTTTTTCATTCATTCCCCAAGTGATGGACAACCCATTGGCTTCCATTTCCTTGCCACTACAAAAAGAGCTGCTAATATATATTAGTACATGTATGGCCTTTTCTTTTATCTTTGATCTCTTGGAATAAAGACCTGGAAGTAGTATTGCTGGCTCAAAGAGTTTGCATAGTTTTGTGGACCTTTGAGCTTGGTTCCTTATTGCTCACTAGAATGAATGTATCAGTCCAGAGTTCCACCAACAGAATATTAGTGTCCCAATTTTCCTGAATCTAAGGAGGAGATATTTTCAAATTAGTGTAATAAAGATTTGAAATTGACAACTGCAAAATAGATATAGTCATAAAAAATAATATGAATTAAAATGAGGGAAAGGGCTTTATCAACTCATTATTGTCATAGAAGGCTTTATTAATGATATGATAAATGAATTAGACTTTGAAAAGGATCAATAAGGTCCATGTTAAAATGACAACATAGTGAAGGAAGTAATGAAGGAGTGAAGTCATTCTAGATAGAGAACTCTGAAAACTTGTGAAGGCTATAAAACAGGAAAGGTTTGTGAAACAAAGGATAGCCAATTTCATGGAAAGAGAAGGAATCTGAAGGATTATGGCACAAGGTAAGAGGGATTCAAAATGATGGAGTCAAACTGGTTTTATATATTGAAACTTTATCATTATTTACAATCCTTGGCATGGGCACTTAAAAATTATACTGAATATTTTTCATGTTGATACTATTTTCAACAATTGTTTTCTGACATTTTGAGAGTGTGAGCTCCTTAGATCACCCACTGGAGACCATTGATTTTGGCAAGAGATATTCTGTGGGCTTTTTAACATCATGTGGGAACCAAACAACACACTGATATTCCATCTATAATCCTCTTACTCTTAGTCATATATAATTTCTGAGTTATATACTTTTGAATTGATAGAGTTTATGCAACTTTTGGGGAAAAATCTTAGTAATACATTTTAACCTATTTTCAGGCCAAGAAAACCCTCACTTCACAAGTTAGAACCCAAGTCAATTAAAGCCTCTGTTCCACAAACCATTACAAGCCAAGACATGAAGAAGTCTCAACTGGTACATGGGAAAGTATGTTCAATGGGACAAATGAACATTTAAATATAATTTCCCATAAATACTTAAAGTAACCCAAAATATTGTCATAAAGGTTCACTGTCAGTCATTTGACATTTGACTTGGGGAGAGTTTGCAGGTTTTCGGGAGTGGGCAGAGATATTTTAACTAACTAGTCAAGCTTTGACCTTTGGTGTGTAAGGCAGGGTGGTCCCTGCCTCTTTGACTTCCATAATAACTGGTGTAAAGGAAGACAAAATGGGGATAGCTAGGTGGCTTAGTGGTTTGAGAGTCAGGCCTAGAGACGGGAGGTCCTAGGTTCAAATCTGGCCTCAGACACTTCCTAGCTATGTGACCCTGGGCAAGTCACTTAAACCCCATTTCCTAGACCTTACCAATAAACAGTACTGATTCTATGCTGGAAGGTAAGGGTTTGAAAAAAAGGCAAAATAAGGATTAGATATAATAAACTACTTAATGATGAAATAGAAGATTATCCCTTTCTTAGATGGAAATTTTCACAAAATGGTGATTGTGAAATTCAACAATTTGTATGCAACATATCATCTCTGGGAGTAAAAAAACTAAAGATTTAAAAAACAACCTCATTTTGCTACCGTTGTTTCAGCTAGAACAAAATTCAAAGTTACATTTATTCAGGTGGATCATTTACTTATTTGAGAAAAAATAAATAAATGTGCATACATGTGTGTATATATACCAAATTAGAATAGAGAGGAAAGATTAACCACTCTAATCATATATCTTCTAATTAAAACAACTCCAGCCTCTTCTTTTCCATTTTCAGCTAACTAGCCAAAGAATTTTTTAAGTATCCATTCTTTGCTACCAAATCATTCAATTCACAGAAGGGGATGTTTGTGTTATATGCTTAGAGGATGGATGGGTAAGAATATCAAGGGCTTACACAAAAGGACAAGATGAAGACAGCAGCTGACTGTTCCCAAATAGATCAGTACAAACATTGCTGTTAAACTATGTTGTTATTGCTGATAAACTCTGTTGTTATACAGATTTGTTAAAATGTTTTTTTTTCTCCCCACTGACTACTAAGGAATAATCATGCTCTTCCACATTTGTTTCTTTTTTTAAATTTTGTAATTTTTTAATTTCAATTTTTAGAAAAAAAAATTTCCAGACTTCCAGGTTAAGATTGCTGCAGTGGGTCAGTGGATTGAGAGTCAGGCCTAGAGACGGGAGGTCCTAGGTTCAAATCTGGCCTTAGACACTTCCCAGCTGTGTGACCCTGGGCAAATCACTTGACCCCCATGGCCCACCCTGACCACTCTTCCACCTAGGAGCCAAAACACAGAAGTTAAGGGTTTAAAAATGTAAAAAAAAAAGATGGCTGCAGAGTAGAAGCAGGGCTCTTAACTCTCCTAACCAAATCAATATGTGATACCTCAAAAGGACACAAAAACCAAATCCAGATGAACAAAAGGGACCCCACAATAGGGCAGAGCATTGAAGGTACCTGGGATTGGGGCATTTCCAAGCTAAAAGAGGATGAAATAGCTCTCACTAAAACATAAGTTGATCAATCCACCCCCCCCCCCCATCACACCTACAGTCTCAGAGCCAGCACACAAAAGTTAGAGCAAGTGTGGGGCATTCACTAAGTCACTAAGTTCTTGGCAACTAACTGGGATCACCAAGGGCTTGCTCCAGAAAGCAGCAAGACTTAAGAGTCCAAGAGGCTAAAGAACAAGGACTTTGAGAGCAGACCATGAGCACGGTCCTTGGGTGAGGACCTAGAGAGGAGGTGTGACAGACTGTGGAAACAATATGCTTAGACTCCTAAAGGAGCCTTGGGTAGAGGAGCAAGCCAAGTGACCATCAGGAGGCTTGACCCTGAGAAGAGTTAGACTTGAGACACCAGGAGCCTAAAGAGTACAGACCTTAAAGGTGAGGATAAAGATGAGTGGGGCATCATTGTGCTATGATTCAGGCAATAGCAAGCAATAGCAAGCAATGCCCAAGAACCAACCAAGAGAAAAAGAAAAAAAAACAAGAGAAAGGCATTAACACTTGAAATTTTTTTTTAATATTTCATTTTTTAGAAAAATTTTCCATGGTTACATGATTCATGTTTTTACTTTCCCCTTTACCCCTCCTTCACCACCCCCACACTCAATAAATTTTACACAGAAAAAATCCAGACAACAGAGCAGATAGCAGAAGAGGAAAAAAAAGGAAACACATCCAAACCTTCCCAAAAAAATGAAAATTGGTCACAAGTTGTTGAAGAGTTCAAATCTGAGATGGAAGAGATTTGGCAAAAAAAATGGGAAATAGCTCAAAAGGAAATTAACAGGTTAAAAGATAGAAACTCCCAATTGGAGAAAGATGCCCAAAAATCAAACAAAATGATAAGCAAATTGGAGACCCAAATTAAGTAGCAAGAAACCATGAAAAACAGGATAGACCAAATCTAAAAGGAAAAACAGTCTTTAAAGATCAGAATTAGACAAGAAGCTAATGATCTTTCAAGAAATCAAGAACTAATAAAGCAAAGTCAAAAGAATGACAAAATAGAAGGAAACATGAACTATCTCACTGAGAAAATGACAGATCAAGAAAGCAGGTCTAGAACAGACAATTTGAGAATCATTGGTCTTTCTGAAAAATCAGAAATTAGTAGAAATTTGGACAATATACTAGAGGAAATAATCCAAGAAAACAGCCCTGATGTTCTTCAACAAGAGGGTAAAATACACATTGAAAGGATCCATGGATCACCCTCTACACTAAACCCTCAAAAGTCAACCCCCAGGAATATAATTGCCAAATCCAAGAGTTTCCAAGTAAAGGAAAAAATATTACAAGAAGGCAGAAAGAGACAATTCAGATATCAAGAAACGTCAATCAGGATCACACAGGATCTGGTATACTCCATGCTAAAAGACCACAAGGCATGGAATATGATATTCAGAAAGGTAAGATATTTGGGTCTACAACTTAGGATCAACTACCCATCAAAACTGACTCTATACTTCCAGGGGAAAGTATGGGTATTGAACAAGATAAAAGATTTCCAATTATTTGCAAAGAGACCAGAGCTAAATGGAATGCTTGATATCCAACCATTAAAATCAAGAGAAACATGGAAAGGTAAATAAGAAAGAGAGGGGGAAAAAAGACAACTCTTACTCTTTAATTTGCTTCTTTAAGGGCTTCAGTAAGATCAAATTATTTGGATTCCTATATAGAGAAATATTCTAAAATATTGTATTCACTATTATAGTAATTAGAAGAATTATTCATAGGGAGAGGTTGGAGTACTGAATGGTCTAAGATGATACGGGGGGATAAAAGATGGGGGAATAGAAGATGGCACCAAGAGAAACTTGAAGGAATAAGAAAAATAGGATAATCTATACCACACAAACAGGGCATGAGAAGGGGAGGGGATGAATACTATTATAAGAAGGAGAGGAAGTGAGCATTACTAGGAAACACTTAAACCTTACTCTCAGCAGAATTAATCCTGAGAGGGAAGAGTAGCTATATCCATTGGGATATAGAATTCTATCCTACCCTATCGGGAAAGTCAGAAGGGATAAACAAAGAGGGCCAGTGGTGTGGGGAGTTCAAAAATGGAGGGTAAGAGAGGGGGTGAGGAATTTCATTAGGACTTAAAAATAATGAGGGGAAGAAAAAGGGAGGGGGTGGAAAGGGAAGTAAACTAAGGGAGGGGATAAGGAGGATTAATTTAAAACAAATCACTGGTTTAAAAGGAAATAGTGCAAGAAAAAGAGGCATAACTAGGAGAGGATATCAAAATGTTGGGGAATACACAGCTGATAATTGTAACTCTGAATGTGAATGGGATGAACTCGCCCATAAAACAAAAGCAAATAGCAGAGTGGATTAGAAATCAAAATCCTACCATATGTTGTCTACAAGAAACACACATGAGTCAGGTAGACTTACATAGAGTAAAAATAAATGGCTGGAGGAAAATCTATTGGGCTTCAACTGAGAAAAAGAATGTAGGAGGTGCAATCATGATTTCTGACAAAGCCAAAGTAGATCTGATTAAAAGAGAAAGAGAAGTTAATTACATCCTGATAAAAGGCAGTATAGACAATGAGGAAATAACAGTACTCAACATGTATGCACCAAATGGTAT
The DNA here is from genome assembly GCF_016433145.1 of Gracilinanus agilis. Taxonomy (NCBI): domain Eukaryota; kingdom Metazoa; phylum Chordata; class Mammalia; order Didelphimorphia; family Didelphidae; genus Gracilinanus; species Gracilinanus agilis. Next base: position 4,693,427 of record NC_058133.1, on the reverse strand, counting down.
AGCATCTAAATTTCTAAAGGAGAAACTGGCAGAGCTCAAGGAAGAAATAGATAGTAAAAATGTATTAGGGAGACCTAAATCTTCCTCTATCATATCTAGATACATCAAACCGAAAAACAAATAAGAAAGAGATAAGAGAGGTGAATGAAATCCTAGAAAAATTAGAGTTAATAGATACATGGAGAAAAACAAATAGGGACAAAAAGGAATATACCTTTTCAGCTGCACATGGTACATTCACAAAGATAGATCATGTACTAGGGTATAGTAACATTGCAAACAAATGCAAAAGAGCAGAAATAACAAATGTAACCTTTTCAGATCATAATGCAATAAAAATAATAATTAGTAAGGGCACATGGACAGGCAAATCAAAAATTAATTGGAAATTAAATAATATGATTCTCCAAGATCAGTTAGCTAAAGAACAAATCATAGAAATAATTAATAATTTCATTATGGAGAAGGACAATGATGAGACATCCTACCAAAATGTGTGGGATGCAACTAACACAGTACTCAGGGGGAAATTTATATCCTGGAGTGCATATATTAACCAACTAGGGAGGACAAATATCAATGAACTGGTCATGCAAATAAAAAGTAACTAGAAAGGGAACACATTAAAATCCCCAGTTAAAGGCCAAATTAGGGATTATAAAAAAATTAAAGGATAAATCAATAAAATTGAAAGTAAAAGAACTATTGAATTAATAAATATGACTAGAAGCTGGAACTTTGCAACAACAAATAAAATTGACAAAGTACTTATCAATCCAATTTAGAAAAGGAAAAAAAGAAAACCAGATTATCAGTATCAAAGATGAAAAGGAATACTTCACCTCTAATGAAGAGGAAATTGAGGCACTCATTAAAAACTATTTTGCCCGTGCCCTCCCATTGCTACTGAAAACACTAGAAAGTATAGGAATAGAAGGGCCTTTCCTAAATGGTATATATCTAAAACCATCAACAAACATCATCTGCAATGGGGATAAATTAGAAGCCTTCCCAATAAGATCAGGAGTGAAACAAGGATGCCTATTGTCACCTCTATTAATTAACATTGTACTAGAAACACTAGCTGTGGCAATTAGAGAAGAAAAAGAAATTGAAGGCATTAAAATAAGCAACGAGGAGACCAAGCTATCACTCTTTGCAGATGATATGATGGTCTACTTAAAAAATCCTAGAGGATCAACTAAAAAGTTAGTAGAAATAATCAACTACTTTAGCAAAGTTGCAGGATACAAAATAAATGCACATAAATAATCAGTATTTCTATATATTTCCAAGACATCTCAGCAGCAAGAGTTAGAGAGAGAAATTCCATTTAAAATGATCCTAGACCAGTGATGGGCAAACTTTTTAAAGAGGGGGCCAAAAGAAAGGAAATTCTCATTTGTCAGTCTGTTTCTAAGGGAACTCTTTCACAATTTTATTGTATTGTATCCTACTCATTGTATTAGTCAGATTAGGAATAATGTCACATGACCAGATAGAACATTTCAGGAGGCCGTATCTGGCCCATGGGCAGTAGTTTGCCCATCACTGTGCTAGACAATATAAAATACTCAAGAATCTATCTGCTAAGACAAACACAGGAATTATATGAACACAACTATGAAACCCTTTCCACACAATTAAAACTAGATCTAAACAATTGGGAAAATATTAATTGCTCATGGGTAGAATGGAGTAACATAATAAAAATGAACATTCTGCCCAAATTAATTTACTTATTAGTGCCATACCTATCAAACTACCAAAAAACTTTTTTACCTGAATTAGAAAAAAACTATAACAAAGTTCATTTGGAAGAAGAAAATATCAAGGGAAATAATGAAAACAAAAATGTGACAGAAGATGGCCTAGCAGTACAAGGTCTTAAACTGTACTATAAAGCAGTGGTCCTCAGAACAATATGGTACTGGCGAAGAGACAGAGGGTAGAATCAATGGAATAGGCTTGGGGTAAGTGACCTCAGCAAGACAGTGTATGAAAAACCCAAAGAACCCAGCTTTTAGGACAAAAACCCACTATTTGACAAAAACTGCTGGTAAAACTGGAAAACAATATGGGAGTGATTGGATCTACATCAACATCTCACACCCTATACCAAGATAAATTCAGAATGGATGAATGACTTGAATATAAAGGAAGAAACTATAAGAAAATAAGGTGATCACAGAAGAGTATACTTGTCTGATCTCCGGGAAAGGAAACATTTTAAAACCAAGCAAGAATTAGAAAAAAAAATCACAAAATGTAAAATAAATAATTTTGATTACATTCAACTAAAAAGGTTTTGTACAAACAGAACCAATGTTGCCAAAATTAGAAGGGAAACAACAAATTGGGAAAAAAATCTTTATAACAAAAAACTCAGACAAAGGTCTAACTCAAATTTTTTTGCACAATTGATTTAGCTCCTTATATATTTGAGTACCTATATATGCATAAATGCAGACATCAATGTGTATATCTACTGATAAATATACATATATATATATACCTAAATATTTGCATGTGTGTATATGTTCACATATGAGATACTACCATCTCCATATATCAAAATGTTCAGTTATCTAAAGGCCAATCTGTACAAGTTTCCCCATCTTTCTTGAAGAAATACTTCATTTATTTTATTTTATTTTTTTACTTTTTTAGAAAACTTTTCCATGATTACAAGATTCAAGTTCTTACTTTTCCCTTCACCCCTCTTCACTCCCCCATAGCTGACGCTCATTTTCACTAGTTTTAACATGTGTCATCGATCAAGACCTATTTCAATATTATTGATAGTTGTACTAGGGTGTTCATTTGAAGTCTACATCCCCAATCGTGTCTGCATCGGCCCATGTGTTCAAGCAATTGTTTTCCTTCTGTGTTTCCACTCCTGTAGTTCTTCCTCTGAATGTGGGTAGTGTTCTTTTCCATAAGTCCCTCAGAATTGTCCTGGATCATTTGCATAGTGATGCTAACCTAATTACACAAACTGAATTTCCTGTCTCTACAGTCATTGATATTCTCTTCATTATAAAACCTAGTGATTATTTCTTAGTCCTTATTCTCATGTGATCTTGTACAGCTTGAAAGGAGAGATAGCTTCTAGGAATAAGGAGTAGATTGTCCCTTTGCACTCTACCCTAATAAGTCTTTATCTTGAGTATTGTGTTGTGTTCTGGACACCAGGATTTAAGAATGTCGATAAGATGGAGACAGTCCAGAGCAAGGCAAGTAGGAATTCTCACATCCAGTGACACTGGACTTCTTGATGTTCCTCCCATATGACACTCCATTTCCTGACTTCATGATTTTCCAGTAGCTGTTTTCCATGCTGGGACTGATTTCCCTCCTTACTTATGCCTCTTGGATTTTATGGCTTCCTTCCAGACTCTTTTCAAATATAGCTTTCTACAAGAGGCTCTTCTTAGTCCTCCTTTCTCTCTTTCTACTTCACCCCCCCCCAATACTTCCCCTTCGAAATTACTTTTATATATCTCATATAGACATAGTTATTTCCAGATTGTCTTTTCCATTAGAATGTGAGCTTATCCAAGTCAGAATTCTTTTCTTTTTTTCTTCTTTATTAGATGTATGAGGAAATGGGTGAAAGCAGGAATATAGGGAGAAATGCAGGTGATTTAATAGGAGACCCTGCATCCAGTAGAAAGTAGCCCTCCTTCCAAATCAGAGGTGGCATCTTCAAAGAGAGTGACCTCTGGAAGCAATGCTACTTCATTTCTTTTAGAATCAGCAATTTGATTCCATTGGAATACAGATATCCCGGTGAAAATGTTTCCTTCATAATGGAAGAATACCAGTTTTTTTTTCCATATCACATCCTCTTAGAGAGCTGCTCTGACTCAGAATAATTAAGAGATTGCTCAATATTACAGACATTATTTGCTAGAGGCATAACTTGAATCCAAGTCTTCTTGCTCCTGAAGCCAGCATTCTCTCCATTATGTTCTCATAGACATAGACAATGGTGATGATGTTGATATGTACATCATCACCAAAATAGACATTATTTTCTTGTTTTAGATCATGTATTTCCTTTCCCAAATTGTCTTCAGTCTCTGTTGATTATTTTCTTAGTGCTTGAGTTATTTGAATTTTGAGTTCTTGAGTTAATTAGATTTTAAGTTCTTCCAAAGCCTGTGTCCATTTCACTGAAATTTCTATGTTTTTTCTTGATTTTCCTTTATCTTCTTCTTATCCATTTGCTCTTTGTTCAATTTCTGGATAGAAGTTCTTGATTGTGGTTTCTTTTTTCTTTTTCTTTTGTTTACTCATAGTTTTTTCCTTCTTTCTCCCCTGTAATTGGCTGTAATCTTGATCCTCTGATTATATTTTTTTATCTGTGGGTTTGGGATATTCAGCCCTGGCAGGGCTTCTTCTCTGTTTTGTTGATTAATTAGGGTAGCATGACCTGCGGCCAGATTTTCCCCAGAAGGTGGTAAAAGGTAAAGAAGTGAATTTGGCTGCTTTCCTTGTAGTCTGTGGGGGATGATTGTTGGAGCTTCCCAGCCCTCTGAAGACTTCTTGTCTGCTGTATTGATAAGATTAAGCCTGGCTGTGGTTGATCTACAGGGCTAGGAATGCCCTGAAGTCAAAGCCTCAAGAGAAATGGGGAAGGGGCAGCACAAGATGAAGGGTATGTTCACCCTCTTTGGGTTTCTCCCCCAGCAGCTTCTCTGCTGTCTGTGATCAAAGCCTTCAGTTTGGCACAGCTGTGCCAGCGAGGTACTCCCTCTGACTAGTGCCCCAGCCCACCCAGGGATTCCAGGATCCACTGGAGACTCAGCATATTAGGTGGAGGAGGGGATCTTGGATCTTCTTCCTTTATTTCCCCTCCCCACCCACCCCCCGAGTTCCAAGAATCAGGCTTTTTTTTCCCTCTTTTTTTCCACATACCTTTTAAGTTGGGTTAAGCTGGAGGATCCCCCAGCTCTGTTGTGTTTTCTGATTTGGTTTTCTGTTCTCTCAGAGCCCTTTGTCCTTGATTGGTGATGAAGGGCTTTACAGAAGTCTGGAGCCTCGATGCTTCGATGCTGCCATCTTCCCAGAATTCCCCAATCCATTAGTACCAAATAGAGATAGATATAGCCAAGAAAAATATAGACATAAACATGAATCTTGGCCTATACCTAGATCTAGATATAGATGTAGGACTGACCCTATTCTAAAACCTGGACTGAGACCTTGGCCTAGACTACAAAACAGAAACAAATCCAGACATAGGCATAGCTCTAGGGCTAAATCTAGATCCAGACCTATTCCTAGACTGAGACTGAGACTAAGATCTAGCCCAAGATCTATGCCTAAACCTAAATATAGGCAAAGACATGGAAAAAGAGATGGGGATAGACTACATGAGAAGCTGTGTGTCATGACAGAGTGAACTCAGTTTTTGGAAGACTTTTTTTGGGATCTCACCTCTGACATACAATTTGCTCCACAAACCTGGGCAAGTCACTTCCTATCTTACTGCATCCTGAAGCTCTCAAAGACTAAAATTGTAAAGAAGGTGTTCAATCTAAATTCATAGAAAGGAATCCTCATTCCTTATACTGAAATATCAGAAATAGAGAAGAACAAAGAAATTAAGGAAGAGAATGACTAATACATACAGAGATGTACATTTTCTGGGCAAATGCATTGAGACAGAGACATGTACATGTCTGTTTTTTCACGTATAAAGATCAGCCTAATTTGGTTGGATTATATTGGACATGGATTATGAGATTTTACTGGCAAGGTAAAATAAAATCATTATCTATTTATCTCTCCATCTCTCTATCTCTCTATCTACCTACCTCTAGACATTCTTATCATATGTAATTTGTGTTTAGATTCTCTCCTTATCAGCCATCAGAATCTTACCAATAATAGTCCAAAGCCTTTCTCTGTGTCTCTTGACATCACACTGATATCAAAGCACAACAAATATTTTATACATAAATAACTTAAAATGACAGAGAAGTAAGTGAACAGATTCCTATTACTGGTGAAAATGCATTTCAGAGTCTAATGGATGTAATTCTTAAGTTGATTTCATAAATGTAAGAAAGAACAAATCCAGGAGGAAAAAAAATCAACTGGTAAAATATCCACTAAAACTTAATCAGTAATATTATGCATGTCCTACTCATTATTTTTTTTAACAGAATATCAAGTAACCCATGATTTGAGAGCAAACTTTAGTTGTATCCTAGACCTACTTGACCTTGTAAGTGTTTCTTGATTTTAAAAGATGACATTTAATTAAAACTGTCTTGCTTGAGTATGGTAATTATTGGCACAGACTAAAAAAAAATTATAGAAATGCAAGCCAGAAAATGGGTAAAAGCCACAGAGACTTTTAACATCCTGATATATCATTTACAAAATGTGATATACTATCTAGCCTTGTATCATTTAGAAGGACATCAAGTTTGCTGGTTGAATTAACCCACAGGATTGTGGAAGAGGCATTTCCATTAAGCTCACAGTCAAACCGCCTTCACAAATATTCTACCTTTATTTGCAAAGCTGCACATAAAACCATTCAAGCATCCCCCTGAAGAATGAGAACTCCTGGAGTATGAAATCGGACCACAGTCTCTCCCCTTAATAAATGATATCTTTTCCTCATACTTTGCAACTCTTCAGCAAGTGACATTTCATAATGTGTGAGAGTAATTGCTGAGTTTACTGCTCATTACCTCTTTAAAATCCAAGGAAGTAGTTAGAACTCGCTGATTTTTTTTTAAATTAGAAAATAATTTTCATTATAAGATTTAAACAAAATAAGTCATCTTAATACTTTAGTATTTATCAACTATTTCTTGTTATTTACAAAGTAGTCATTGGAATTTCAGTTTTCTTTTTGCACTCATAAAGACAAAAGAATAATTTCCTTTTATCATTTTATATATTAAAAATAGAATTCTTACAAACCTGTAATTTAGAAGCTCATCTTCTGTATACTAATGGAAACTAACTAGAACTGTCTTCATGTAGATGATATCAGATTCATTTTACCAATAGGTTTTGAGTTTTTCTCTCATAGTAGTTTACATTAAAGATAAAGCATCCTATTTTAAAAATAAATATAAAAGTCAAATATGCACATATATCCACCCAATATAGCTTTAAAAGGATATATAGATTCCCTTTCTGGTGCTCCTTCTGACAGCAAACAGAATAACAGAATTCTAAGAATAAGTTCCATGTGTTGTAATAGCATTTTCTTCAGATCAGTAAGGTGCAACATTGATATGATATTATTATTCCAGGATTCCAATTAATAAAACACTCTATATTGCACATGTTAGTCCAGTATTTTATGGTTCCTATTATTATGATTTTGTTCTTAATCTACAATATTATGAGAGATGTGCAGTATTCCCTGCTCTAAAGTATCACTAAAGTATAATAAATTCCCAGGGCCTCAGAATGTTTAATCAGTATTTGGAGAACCTCTCTATTTACTGAAATGATGAATAGTTTTACTTAAATCACTCATGCTTAATTGTAACAGGTATATATATATATATATATATATATATATATATATATTTAATTATGTATGGAGTTTGCCTTCTTTAGACAAAATTGTGACCATTGTGACNATATATATATATATATATATATACTTAATTATGTATGGAGTTTGCCTTCTTTAGACAAAATTGTGACCATTGTGACCAAAAGAATGATGGATTATCACTTTGTTCTGTCTAAAGAAAGCAAACTACATACATAATTAAGTATATATATATATATAAACATATATGACATTTGTCCAAACTTTGACAAACTCAGGTGCTACCACAATTTCAGTCATTATTGTAGTTTGATGACTTCCTATCTCATCATTCTAGTTTTCCTAAGATCCTGAGACAAATTGCTATTCTATTTTTTATGTTTAATATCTGGCAAATTTTTATTTAGGTAGAACAATGCTGCTTGTTTTAATTGATTGATAATATCAGTATAAGCTCATCTTCTGTCTACTAATGGAAACTATACTTCTAACAATACTATTAGTAAAAGAATGAAAATATTTTATGTTTTACATTCTATTTCCAAATTATTTTTTTTATTTCTTCCATTTGTTATCTGCAATTTTAGAACTTGTCATGACACATAGGATGGCTATTATCAGTTACCAATATTGTAACATGATTTGAAATATGCTTTTAAAAATGGAACAAGATTATATTCTGGTGATTGTAGGAATTATTTATATCTTTACTCAATGCTTTCATATACCTATAATATATTTTCCAAATTATGAAGAATATTTTGTGGGTTGCATTTGGTGTACAGGGATCTGATATTCAGTTTAAGAAATATATTCTTTTTTCTGGTAACATGATTATGTTTTTCTAGCTATTTAGCTAATATTTTTCTAGAATGTCCTTGAAGAATATCAATGTCTGCATTTTTTAAATATATATTTTTGGTAATTTCTTTTAGCCATGTAACAATTGTAGCAAAATCATCTATTTCTATTACAAGTCTTGAGGAAGCCCATTTCACTTTTTGACATTTCTAATTCTTAAGAACAATTGTTCAAATTGGTCTCAAAACTATTTTCCCATAATTTCTAGCCATTGTTGCCAGTGCTTTCCTATAGATCTAATGAGAAAAAGATCTAATTTCCCTTCCATATGACGTTTCATTGATTTGATGACAGCTATGTCAGAATTGGTGACTTCAGTGTGAACATGGTTACTGGAGATGATCGCATAACAGACATTATAAAATATAGCTAATAATTGAAAAAAGGGCAAAGTATGGTAAATTACTCAGAAGTCATATCTGCAAGTTTTAAAGACATTCTTTGGAAGTGATTAATAAATCATTAGATGGGGTGTCCATCAATTGGGGAATGGCTGAACAAATGGTGGTATCTGCTGGTGAAGGAATATTATTGTACTGAAAGAATGATGAACTGGAGGAATTCCATGTGAATTGGAACAACCTCCAGGAACTGATGCAGAGCGAAAGGAGCAGAACCAGGAGAACATTGTACAGAGAGACGGATACATTGTAACACAATCACATATAATCTGTTTTTCTACTAGCATTAATACAATGATCCAGGAAAATCCAGAGGAGCTTATGTGAAGGAATGCTATCAACATCCAGAGAAAGAACTGTGAAAGTAGAAACTCAGAAGAAAAACATATGATCAATCACCTGGTTTGATGGGGATATGATTAGGTTTTTATGTTAAAAGATCACTCTATTGCAAATATGAATAACACAGAAATAGGTTTTGAACAATGAGACATGACTCAATGGAATTGCTTGTAAGCTCTGGGAGAGGGAAGGGATGAGGAATGGGAAAAATCATTAATCATGTAACCATGGAAAATATTCTAAATTTTAAAAAAAGTCAAAAAAATAAAGCATATATTATCACCAATATGGAATAACAGGGAAAAATTATTCTATTCCAAAATATAGGCAACAACTAGGTAACAATCCAGGTATTATTTCAGAATGAGCTGTTTAGATAGGCAAAGAGCATTTATTAAGGGCTAAATGTATGCCAGAGTCAGTTGCTAAGCAATAATGTTGTTAACATAAACAAAAAAGGACAAGTGTCCTTGACCTCAAGGAGCTTAAATTCTAATGGTAGAAAAAGAAACAAAAGGAACCTGAAAATGGGATTGGGGGGTTGGGGAGAATTGTAGGGAGGGCATGTTGGTGAGACAGAGAGAGAGGTAGAGTAAGGAGGAGACTGAAGGATGATGGTTGGCCCATTTTCTTTCCCCAAATGTAGACCCTAGCAGGATATTGATAGTGGGAGAAGAAGCCCTGAGCAGTGATGTTATCTTCCAGGTGAGAAGGACCCAATATTTGAAAAAAGTTCCAATGTAATAAAGTGAAATCTAAAACAAATCTAAGCAGAGCCAGAAGATTAGTGCAGTATTGCTGTCCTGGTCTCCTTCACGAAATTGAGGTCTTGGTAGGATTGCAAAAAATCACCAAAGGGGTCACAGGAACAGATATAGGTATCTTAAATTGAGAAGCTCCCAGGTGCTGAGAGCAGTTCAAGAGGAAGAATGCAGAGGAAGTATGGTAGCCACATCAGAAGATCCAGCCACAGTGCAGGAGAAGAACGAATGCAACATGATATCATTGATTAACTGGAGGAAAATTAACTGGCAAAATCATATTAGAGAGAGAGACCAGAATGAGACGATAACATTGTGCACAATTACAAAAGCTTTAATCAGACTCTTTAAAGCAGTCTTTTGCTTCAAAAAGAAATAGGAAATAGGCAAAATGAAAGAGATGTAGACATTGATTTTTTTATTATTACTACATTGTAGGGAATTAGAACTAATATAAAAGTTTACAAAACAAATGGATCAAAAGATCTAAGAAAATAGTTCAGCAAGCAATCACTTAACCTCTTTGTCCAATGAAAGAACATGACACCAAATGGCATCCCTAGTTCTAAGTTTGAATTTATTTATAAAATATTACACAAAAGAATGACAGAAGATTATAAACAGAATTGCATTATAAAACAAAATCATATAATCAAGAGGAAATTTTACAGACTGAACATGACTCCTCAAAACCCAGTCATCCTCCTGAGATTCAAAGATAAGACACAGATGCATACAATACAGTACAAATCGGCCAGAGTTTCTTTATGGATCTGGTTTTATTTCAAATAATAATAATGTGAACAACAAATATGCCTTGACTGTGGTTGCTCAGTACATCATTGATTATGTGGGCAATTAAATCCAATGCTGGGAAAAATGAAGAATTCTTTTCTTTCCTTTTATCAAAATTTTTTTGTTTGTTTTTAAATCTACAAACAGTCTTGAAAGCATCTTATTTATCTTGGGTTAATTCTGCCTATGCTTTTTTAGACAACTGAATCTTTCTTGCCCTTTCTACATCCTCACTGCCATCCAAATGGACATAATTATTATTCTCTAAAATCAATATTCCTTTTTCTACATCCATAACTTTACCCAGGCTATACCCCATATTTGTAATGGCTGATGGTGCTATTATTTTAATGAGGATGATAGTAAAAATCAGAAAACATGCAAAGGTCAATGCAATACTTAAAAGGCAGGACAGAAGTCCTACAAAACTATGCTGGGATTACTCCGTATTAAAAAATTACAGGAAGCTATAGGAGATAGCAATAGTTATGGGAAATCAAAGAGAATAAAAGCCACTCATATCAAACCACAGAATCCCTTTGCGTACATAATAGATTTAAAACCAATTCTGCATTTGTGGGGCACACCTCATACAGGGGGTCTACTTGCAAAATGACTTTTGTCAATGTGCATTCCCTTCTTTGCTTTTAATAATATCCTGTGTGTTCAATCCTGTCTAGCATATAGTAGGTGTCTAATGGATGCTCTTCACTGGATTTATATTCAGGCTCCTCCAAAATATTTTATTATATCTTTGATAATGAACTCCGGTATCATCACTGTCAGTAGTGTTTTTGTTTTTTTTTTTGTTTTTAAATTCTCTCTGTTCTGATCCATGACAGCTACACTGGATCACCTCAACTATATATAAGTCTCAAGATGGAGTGATCTATTTGAGCCTTGTGGAATTCTGCATATCTATACTTGACTGGAGAAATCTATAAGACTCTTCTTAAAATATCACTAGATTATATTGAAAACCCCTAGTTTTAGTAGGTGCATATCTGAATCTACCTATCCACAGAGGTGCACAAAATATTCTGAAAAGGGGTGCACATTTCATAAGTTACCTCAAAATGTCCATAAAAGAAAACAGCAAAAAAAGCCTTTAAAATGCTCTGCATCAAACTTGAATCTTTGACTTAGTAATGCCACCACGAGATATGATATATATTGTGATGGCCCCAGATTTGTATGAAGAAAAAAAAGCAACTTTGGAAAGCTTTCAAAACACTTATCAATACAGTGATCAATAATGATTGTAGAAACTGCTGAAGAAAAATGCTACTTTCCCTTCTGTCCTGTGTTCTCAGAAGACAGGTGATAGACTGAAAAAGCAGAATCAAGTGATACCTAGGTGACTCAGTGGATATAGCACCCGGCCTGGAGACAGAAAGCTCTGGGTTCAAATCTAACCTTGGAAATTTCCTAGCTGGGTGACCCTGGGCAACTTATTTGACCATAATTGCCTAACCCTTAAATCTCTTTTGTTTTGGAACCAATACTTTGTACTGATTTTAAGATGGAAGGTAAGGGTTAAAAAAGAGAGAATGAAGCCTAATTTTATAGGCATGGTCAAAGCGTATATTTATTTTCCTTAGATATAATTACTTGTTAAAAGGAAGTGATTATATTTTGGGGCAGGAGAATTAAAGAGTAGTTTGTTTTGGTTTCCATTGGTTTGTTTTTGTTTGGCACCTGTGACTTCATTAGTATTCAGAATTTCCAGTGAGGAAATCTTTTCTATCAATGCATATAAAGACATTTTCTGCTATTGAGAGTCTTAGAGAGTTCTTTGACTGGGGTCTTGAGATGCTGTTTGGGTCACATAGGATCTATCAGAACCAGGATCACTCTTACTTTGAGATGAGTTGTTTCTCTGCTACACCATATGGCTTTCTGAAGGAAGGAAGGGAAGAAAGGGGGGGGGAATGGAAAGTAAAAGAGAGGAAAGAAGGAATGAAGGAAAAATGAAATATGGAAGGAAAAAAGGAAAGAAATATTTAAAAATTATAATAAATAGGAAAAAAAACAGAACACAACGCAAAACAACAGCAAAGAGCCTTGTATTTTCATCAAGGAAATTATTTAACTTACATCAAAATTGCTTCAAGCAACTAGCACATATTCAGATTACTTAACAAGTGGGGTAAGGCATGAACTTAGAGCCTAAACCATGAGATGAAAGATTATGCATCAATCTAACATTCCTTACTGTGCTGACCACAGAAGGCACACAGGGAGATGGAACAGCAGAATTCTGGTCATTCCTAGATGAAACCTACCAAAGACATGACCATATATAGATGTTTTCTAGTAAATATCTAACAACAAGGAATCCAGAAAAAAAAAAGGTATACATGAAACATTTTAAATTTATTTGCCCTTTTTTTCTCCAACTCATTTTACAAATGAGGAAATTGAGGCAAATAAAGTTTAGTGATTTTCTCAGGGTCCCACAGCTTTGAAGTATCTCTGAAGCTATACTTGAATTCAGGAGAGATTAGAAGTTCTGCTTTGTATCTACTCATTTTACCACTTACTTGTCCCAAATCATCTCTATTATGTTGCTGAAAAATTTCTATCAAGCATTTAAAAGATTTTTTTACATATTTTCTTTTTGAAAAATTATATATTGTTAAATTAAAAGTTTGTGTTGGTTGATCACTGTTCACTGTTTTTAAGGAGAGAGAATCAGGGTCCTAAAATCCCAGAAACCTGTCATTCTGTGTCAAAGCCTATGTCCCAGTAAGGGGGGCTCTACTGACACCTGAGGCACAAAGACACCTTGAGTGCATCAATGGAGAAATTCAAGAGGAATGAGACAAGATGAAAGAGCTATCAGCAAACAGCCTTGCTTTTCATCATGGAAATTAGTCATTTTACATCACTTGAGAAAACAGAGAAATTACCTGAACCAACTAGCACACATTCAGATTCCTTGACAAGAGGAGTAGGTTCAAGAAAGATCAGTCATTTTCATCACCCTTTGTCTCATTGTTTTTATAATACGATTCAAGTGTTCTAATTATATTACAGAGAGTATTGTGTTTTATTTAATTATACTGATCTTTAATTATACTGATCATATATGTTTGTTAATGAGGCAAAACATGGATGTCCATATTCATGTCTACACTTATATCTATCTGTATATCTCTAGCTGTATCTAACTTTCTAATCACAAGATGGTCAACTCTTTAGATCCTGTCTGTGTCACTATTGAATTATCTCACAATACCACCCAAAATAAAACTTGCAAGTCTTTTCTTGGCTTCATCTCTGGCACCATTTTTTTCTAGATACTAATAATTTAGCAAATAATCTGTAAAATGGGACAATAAAACAAATAGTCTACCTTGTGATTGATTCATTTGGCTTCTGGGATGTGATCTTATATAATTTGTCTCCATATGTTTCTAAACATCATTGTCATGTAGATATACTCTCTCTCCTTAAACATAATAATATTTTGTTATTTTATATTGTATTATGATGTTCAAATTCTTTTATTATGATTCACTATACATTTTATTGTAATATGTCTATTAATATTATTGTTATTGCTATTATCAGAGTCATGGGGACAGCTGTGACTCAGATACTTCTTAACTATGCAAGCTTAGGCAAGTCATTAACTTCTCTATTCCTAGGAGGCAGCTAAGTGGCTCCATGGATAGAGTGCTGGACTGGAGTCAGAAAGACCTGAGTTCAAATCCATCCTCAGACCTTTTCTAGCTATTTGACCCTCAGCAAGTCACTTGATTACAAAACTTACCCATCGAGTCCACTGGAGAAGGGTGGTTCTCCAGAGTCCCTGCCACGAAAACCCCATGAATAGTGGTGGTTCAGGGAGTCATAAAGAGTTTAACACAAATGTATGACTGAACAATAATGTCATTGGAGGAAACAGTGGTAATATTAGTGACTATGGCATGGTGATGATGATTGTTGGGAGAAAAGGGAGGAATATCTCCTGCAAGGTCTCCTACTCGCATATCAAGGAAGTGCCAGATTTTAAAAGTAAATGCATAGTTACACTTCTGTTCAGCATGATAATTTAAGATTTGAGAACAAGGCAATCTTGATAGTCTGGTAAGGATTGGTCTAAATAAAATATAATGTGTTCTCATTCAATGTGGCTCTGCCTCTGTGATGGGATTGTTCCATGGAGAAAATGAATGTTTGCTTTTCTTGACTCTTTGAAGTCTTTCATGGGAATGGATCTAATGAAAGTTGTTGGGCCTCTCTGAACACATGATGTTGATTCATAGAGAGCATCCCTTGGCCTTTTTTCAAAGTCAATTTTGCTAATTATTTCACTTGTCTTTTGGAGGCAGGAGAATTTACAAAACCCAGTAAAAACAAGTGCTCTTTAAATTCTGGCATCTCCTGGCCGGGAATAACATCTTGAAGTAGCCTAAAGGGAGATAGAAACAAGTGAGTTTGATTTGCTTCATCAATTCAAAGAGATTCCCCATTCATATCTCTTTAGGGGTGAGAAGATGCTGAGCCTTTTTCAGGGCTGGTCTTCCACTTTGATGTCCACCTGCCGTCCAGCTCTCACCTATGGCCCCAAGAACTGTAGCAGGAGCAGCATCTCCACCCTGGTAAAACCATGTCAGCAGACTGGCTAGCCTAGATGAAGGGTAAGAGATAGGCCTAAAACTACCAGTGAATTAGGCAGATAGCCACCTAAAGTATGTGAAGACTTCTCCCAGCTGAATGGTTAGATGAGAACAATTTCTTCAAATGGCCAGAAGGTGGCTGAAGCAGCACTACAGGGCTCTTAGAATATGGTCAGATATCAAAGATGCCAGTCATCTCCTGCATCCTTGGGCCTTCCACCACGATCCTGATTGATGTTTTGACACTGGACTTTGATGACCATGTAGGAAGGAGGCAGGATGATACTTCTCTGCAACTCCGCCTCACTTAAATCCAGTTCTTAGGCAAGTCATGACATCACCCCATGACCCAATTGGTTCTCTTTGAAACTAAGAAAAAATAACAATGATAAATAAGCCAGGATTGTAAATAGCTATTTAAATCAAATTTACCATTCTTTTTTTTTTACAAACGAAAATTATCGGACAGAAGAAATTGACAGTGAAATCGACTGCATATAAAAAATATATATTTGTATGGAAAAACTTAAATGAACTCTGCATCCAGAAGTAACAGAACTAAGAAAAGGTAATATACAATCACTACAAGAAATTAAAGGAAAATGGAATCATTAAAATGAATGAAATTTGACAAATTACCCAAAAAAAACTGACTTCTAAGATGATATACAAGAAGACAGATCTCTCAACTCTTTGGCAGAAGTAGGATCCCAATAAGTATAGAATATTCTACATATTTTTCTTTCTTTTTAGACATTCACTACTTTTGCCTTTTTTTCTCTTTCTTCTTTTTTCTTTACATGCAAACACACAGAGATATTAACATATGTATGTTTACCTGTATCTGAAGGCAATGGAGTCTAGGAGAAATGTAGGGGATATAAAAATTAAAAGACATTGATACAAATTCATATTTAAAGAAATAACTAGTCTAATAAGTGAATGAATAAATATTTAAATACATGAATGAAAGGAGGGATGGATGGATTACTTAATAAAATGAAAAATTAATGAAAGACAATCCATATCCTGGTAGTGAACTTCCAAAATTATAGGAATAATTACAAGGGGACCTTGTGACATTCTGTGAGTAAGGCCCAAGTGCCATGTGCATGGGATTCAAAATATGGATGTACACTTGAAAAAAGAGGCATGTTGATTATAGTATGAACATATTTAAATGAAAGTTCCTAGAGAAAGGAAAGAAAATGCGAAGAGGTAACTTTGGACATCTTAATATTATTGACCTGGGTATCCCCTTGGATGACTGCAGATGGCTACCAATCTAAGTCTGCCTATAGCATGTTAACTAACATCATTGTCCTTCTTTCTCTGAGAGAATTAAGAGAGAGATTACAATGAGCTCTGGATCTTGACTTCGTGTAGAAATGAAATGAAGAAGTGATCTCATTTTTTCTATGCATATGGAACATTTTTAACAATAATAAGTCATTTCTCCTGTGTATGTTGGAAATATGTTGCTTCTTACTGTACTCCCAGTGGCTCTTCACTGGCCTTTTGGTAACCCCAAAATTTAATTCTTTGGAAAGTATAGAAATATGTACATAAGTCATATAAACTGATTATTTATAATAAGAATTATAAATAACAATCTAGTTTTTTATGTGCCAGATCTGTAGACAAATTAATGTTGATGTGCTGATAAGAGCTAAAAATATAAATTAATTAGTTAAAGGGAATGTCTTGTTGAGATAACTAACTCTACTAATGCAGGGAGACATCTTTTTGGCCATCTATAATTTTTGAAAATTTCTCTCTGAGACTTAGAGTTTAAATGAATTGTATAAAGTCATACAGTCAGTTTTTTTAGAGGCAGACTTTACAGCAAGTTTGCTGGAATAGTTCTCTGTATGGTTTGTTTTATTGACTATATTTGGAGTCACAGAAGTATCTAGAATATGCAGGCAAAGTGATGCTTTCTGAAAAAGAACCCAACATAAATTCTTGGAAGGTACAATGAAAGGCAATTTGTGTAGCATTTCTATAACTATAGTGCATGTGCCATTGATATTCTGTACCAGTGATTTTCAAATTGGAAACCATGTGCCCTCCAGTGAGACATTGTAGGACTTCAGAGGCATTATGGTAAGCTTCCAATGGGGGTATGATTAACCTATCAAGGGATTAAAAGGTGGGTGGCTTAACACCTTCACAGTAGTAGCCACTCATTGACTTCTGTCCAATGTAACTACACTCTCCCTTTCTACACATTACAGCTCAACAATTACCCTATTCAACCCACTCTCACAACTGGCCTCCAGAACAGCTCATGGATATAAAAGATGTCCCCCAGGAGTTTGGCTCTGTGCTCCCAGTTTAATATCTGAAAACTAAGAGCCTTACTCCATCATGATTTTATTTTTCAAGGTAGATTACAAAGCCAATGAGTCATCAGCATCACTGGCCTACCAAGCCAAAATCCAGTTATAACTTAAAGTGCATAAAGAGAAACATAATATCCATTCCAAAGTAGGTAATACTGTCATTCTTCATCAAATCTGTTCAGTCCCATGAGCACTGTCATTTATAAAAGGTATTGACAGAATTCAGTATAATTAGGAGAGAGTCAAAAAGATGATGAGAAAAATCAACACCACACCATGTAATCATTAGTTGAAGGAAACAAGATGATTAACCTGAAGAAAATTCAAATGAAATATGATTGTTATCAATTACTTTAATTGTTCAATTATAATGTAATATATTAAATATTCATTAAATATTTAATATGTCTGGGCACTGTATTAAATTTGGGGGTGAAAATTCAGGTAAGCAAGAAATTCATGGTCTTAAGGAGCTTATATTTTTTGTTTCAAAAGACAGCATACATAAAGCAGTGTTGACTAGAGAGTAGTGTTTTGTATAAAGAGGTCAGAGGAAATGGAGCCTGGGGTCATAGGGGAAATCCATTGATTTATTTTTCTTTTGTTTTTGTTTCTTTATGGAAAAAAATAATTACTTCTCTCAGAAAGAATTGAAAAGGGTGAAAAAGCATAAATAAGTAGAAGTATAATATAGACATGACCAAAAGGTAAAATGTATAGAGGGATAGAAAGGCATGAGGGATAATGATAAATCCAAGAGAATCCAACCCTGCTTCTGGATCTTCAAGGTCAATCGCCTGATATATAGACTAACCTATTCATTTTATTGAGCATCATGTAGCAGTTTTGAGCAGATTTTGCCAGAGCTATATTATATTATTCAAATTAGATTTGCTTCATAAACAAATGAACTGCTCATGGAAGCATGGAGTTGAAGTCTTCCAACTACCTGCTTGGTCTTATTTTTTTTTCCCCCAACACAAACATTGACATAATATTTTTACTATAAAATAGGTGTTCCTCAGATTGTGAAAGAAGAGGTTCTTGGCCAGATGTTATTTGAACTAGACTGCCTTGATACCCTTTAATACTCTAAAGTTTATTTACATTACTTACTCTATGTCCCTAAATTAGCAATTATTGGTTCCATAAATTTATAGAAATTCCATAGTGGGCTATATTCAGATTACTTTGAGAAATGCTTATCTACATTAATTCTTGACAAATTCAGGAGCATTATCTATTATGGTTTGAAAATTAAGGAATTTCACTCCGAGGACTTCCAGTATCTCAGGAAAAGACTGAAAAAAAAATAAGAGTAAGTTTAGAATAAGGAAAAAAAAAAACAATTGACTTCAAATGCAAACGTATAACGTGTAACTGAAAGAAGAAAAAAGAAACATAAGCACAGAAATAAATAGATGGAAGGGAATACAGTTATTAATCAGAACTGAATGTGGACGGGATGAACTCATCCATAAAAATGAAAAGAATAGCAGAGGGGCTTAAAAGTAAGGCTGTCATAATATGCTTTCTACAAGAAACACATTTAAAGCAAGGAGACACACAAAGTATAAAGGTAAAGGCTTGGATCAGAATCTATTAGATTTCCACCAAAGTTAAAAAGCTTGGGTAATAATTATGACAGAAAGATAAAGAAAGAGTAAAACTTGATTTTATTAGAAGAGATAAACAAAAAAATTACATATTGATAAAAGGTACTATAGACATTGTAATAATATCAATACTAAACATAAATGGCATAAAATGAAAAAATTCCCATTAACCTTCTACTCTTAGAACTAGATAAATACAAAGAAACAAACAACACTTCACCCCCCCCCAAAAAAAAAAAAACAAAACAAGAAAAATATTATGGAGGTGAATAGAATTTTAGGAAAATTAGATTTTGGTAGCTAGGTCAATCATTGATTAGACAGTCAAGCCTGAAGACTGGAGTTCCTGGGTTCAAATTGGGCCTGAGACATTTCCTAGCTGTGTGAACCTGGACAAATCATTTAATTTCAAATGCCTATTTCTTACCCCTCATATTCCTTGGAATTGATATTTAGTATCAATTGTAAGAGACAAGGTCAGATTATTTTGTTTGTTTGCATTCTTTTAAAGAAAAAAATTACATTTTAATAGAGTTTTAGTGAAAATTCAAAGGGAATATAAAGGAATATGCTTTTTGCTCAGTAGTACATGGCAGATCTACAAAATTTTACCATAATAGAATATAAAAGCTTCATAACCAAATGCAGAAGACCAGAAATATTAAATTCATCCTTTTCTGACCATAATGACATAAAATATACTCAATAAATGGTTGCAGAAAATTAAATAAAATTAGAGACTAAATTACCTTATTCTAAAGAATTAATATATCAATGAACAAATAATAGAAACAATCAACAATTTCATTAGAGACAATGGAAATGAGGGGAAAATATATTTTCGGGATGTAGCTAATGTGGAGTAAGGAAGACATTTAAATATATAACTCATTATATCAGTAAAATAGAAAAATAATAGATCAATTATGTATGGAACTAAAAAATAAACTTGAGAAAAAAGCAAATTTGAAATCCCCAATTAAATACCAACCTGGAAATCCTGGAAATCAAAGGAAAAATTAATAATACTGAAAACAAGAGAAAGATTTAATTAATCAACAAGCAGCTCCTGTTATAAAATAATAAAGCATTGGCTACTTTCACTTTTTAAAAAGTGAAAGAATAAAACAAAATTGCTAGTATCAAAAAGGAAAAGGGCAAATTGAAAAGCAATGAAAAGGAACTTAAAGAAATTATCAGGAGTTATTTTGTCCAAATATAAGCCAATAAATCCAACAACCTAAGGGAATAGATGAATATTTTAAAATATATTAATTGTCCAAATTAGCAGAGGAAAAAATAGAATACTTAACCAATCCCATCTCAGAAAAAATAAATAAATTGAACAAGGTATCAATTAATTAATTGAGAAAGAAAGCAACAGGGCCAGGTGGATTCATAAGTGAATACTAAAAATAGTTAAAGAATAATTCCTTGTAATATGATATAAATGGGTTGATATCTAAACCAGAAAAAGCAAAATCAGAGAAAGAAAACACCAGTAAGGGGATTTAAAAGATAGTACCCTATGATCAGATCAGTTTCATAACAGAAATGCAGGGATGGTTCAATTATTAGGAAATATTAGGAATATTAGGAAAACTACCAGTATAATTAACCAGACCAAAACCAACAGAAAGCATATGTAAATTTCTCAATTTCAGATTCAGAAAAAGCTTTCAACAAAGAATTTACACATGATTCTATTAAAAGCTCAAGCACATTGGACTAAAAATGGAACATCCCTTAAAATGATAAGTAGCATCTATTTAAAACCACCAGCAAGTATTTTGTGATGGGGATAACCTAGAAGCTTTTCCAGTATGATCAGAAGTGAAGCAAGAATGTCTTCTACAAGAATGTCCATAACTATTATTCAATATTGTACTTCAAATTCTAGGTATTCTGGAAGCTAAGATGGTGGAGTAAAGGAGGCTCCATTCTCTCCAAACATTAAAATATATGCAAAAAAAGAAAATGAATTGCCTCAAAATAAAGAAAAAAAGCAGAAAGAATACATTTTATTGGGGTAAGAGGATATTATAGCTCAGGCAGCACAACATCTGTAGGAACCAGAAGGACTTAGACCAGCCCAACACACTTTTACTTCACCAGAGGCAATGAAGCTGCAAAATTGGAATGCATCTAACAAAAAGTTTGATATGATAGAACTCTGGAGAAAACTGAATGGAAGTAGAAAGGAATACACCTTTCAATCAGCAGTACACGACACCTTTACAAAAAATTGACCATTTAATAGGATATTAAAACTTCACAAACAAATATAGAAAAACACAAACATTAAATGCATACTTTTCAAATCACAATGAAAAATAAAATTACATTCAAAAAAGAGACGTCAAAAGAACAACTAAAAATTATTTTGAAATTGAATAAGGTTATCCTAAACAATGAATGGGTTAAAGACAAAGCATAAAAATAATCAACAATTTCAGTAAAGAAAATGAAAATGAACAAATTGTGGTATATGCTGGTGATGGAATACTATTGTGCTCAAAGGAATAAAGAACTGGAGGAATTCCATGTGAACTGGAAAAACCTCCAGGAATTGATGCAGAGTAAAAGGAGCAGAACCAGGAGAACATTGTACACAGAGATGGATACACTGTGATAAAATCTATGTAATGAATGTCTGTAGTAGCAGCAATGCAATGATCCAGGACAATTCTGAGGGATTTATGGAAAAGATGCTACCCACATTCAGAGGAAGAACTCTAGGAGTGGAAACAGAGAAGAAAAACAACTGCTTGGACACATGGGTTGATGCAGACATGATTTGGGATGTATACTCTTAATGACCACCCTAGAGCAATTATCAATAATATGGAAATAGGTCTTGATTGATGATACATGAAAAAATGTGCATCAGCTGGGGGGTTGGGGGTAGGGTTTGGGGGAGAGAGAGCAAGAACATGAATCATGTAACCAAATAATACCATGATGTTATTTGCCTGTTAAAATCATTCTCCATCTTCCAACAATTTATTTGTGTGAGGTCAGATTTTCTTGATTTTATCCAAACAATATATCAAAATAGATTGAATGCAGAAGTAGATATGAGAATCCAGATGTGTTCTATAAAGGTAGACATCAAAGAGATTTGCAAAAATATGTAAATTAATACCAATCTTCCTAAAACCTTTTTATTTTGGAAAATATGGTTATTTTTTCATTAAACTGTTATAAATTTGTTAACATTGTTATGTTGATAATAACAGAGATATTGGGAAGTTGACCAGATGGCCTGGAACTATAAACCTGGAAGAATCGCTCCTCCCCTACACACAGGCTAGAGTGAGTAGGGAGGGGTAGGTACTCTTTACCCTTCCCCCTCCCACTAAGCAACTGGAAATCAGTTGGAAATGGAGGCAGGGCTGATGTTCTCTGGCTAAGCTCAGCCAGGCTCAGCAAGGCAAATCTCTAATGATGTTTCTCAACTTTCTCAATTGATATTCCCCACAGGTTTGACTGAGGGACAATAGGAGAAGCTTGATGTCCTGTTATCAAGAACAGAGGAGGATCTGACTTCTTTGGCTGTAAACTGAAAGGAACCAAGCTTTATGGTAGCTGTGAGTATGCCCAAAATAATACCCAGGCACAGCTACAAAAAGATAAAGTTTTACTGCTAAAAGTGGAAAGGAAAGGCAGGGAAGGGGTATCAAGGATTTGGATAAGATCTGGGAAGCCCTGAACTGTTAGGTAGAAACTGCCCCTCCCCCCCAGGAGGGAGTGGTAGATCTTTAGCTACCTTGCCCTCAAGCCAGTAATTATCACTTCTAATATCTAAATATCAAAATAAACAACAAAATGTTATTGCAAGAAAGATCTAATTCTGCTAGACAGGCAAACTTCTGAGTAGAAACCAAAATGGCTTTTGCCACTATGGCCACAAAGGCAATCTCAAACTGGGAACAGCAAGCAAAGTGACCTGCTCACTTCAACCCCCAGGAATCAACTGTTTAACTGCTTTCAAACTGTTCCCTCACCCAGAGTTCAGGGGGGGGGGGGGAATTCTGGGTGAGGCTTGACTCTGTATCTTGCAGGAATTCCACCCTGCCATTTTCCATGTTACAGTATGTAATGGGTTCATTATTGTCTTCTTAAAATGAATTAATAAATATTTTTCAAAGATAAAAAAAAGAAAATGAAAACGAAGAGATGACATACCAAAATTTATGGAATGCAGCCAAAGGTGTTCTTAGAGGGAAATATCTATTTCTAATCATTTATTTCAATAAAATAAAAATAAATTCAATGAATTGGGGATTCAACTAAAAAAAGAAACTAAAAAAAAAAAGAACAAATTAAAAACCTCCAATTAACAGCATATTGAAAATACTGAAAAATCAAATGAGATCAATAAAATTTAAGGTAATGCAATTGAATTAATAAATAGGACAAGGAGTTATTTTTATGAAAAATACATGAAATAGATAATTTTGGGTATTAATCAGTATTTAATCTGTGTGTGTCACCCAGTCTCACATGCGTTTCTTATGAACAGCATATAGTAGGATTCTGGTTTTTAACCTTCTCTGCTATCTGCTTCCATTTCATGGGCGACCTCAATCCATTTACATTCACAGTTATGATTACTAATTGGGTATTTCCCTCCATCTTATTTTCCCCTTTTGATCCTGTTCTTTCACTTTCTTTCCATTCCTCCTTACCAGTGTTTTGCTTTTTATCACCCCCCCCCACTTATCCTTCCCTCCAGTTACCTCCCCCTTCCCTTGTCTTATTCCCCTTCTACTTCATTGTAAGGTAAGATATAATTCTATATCACAACGAATGTTTTTGTCTTTCCATCTCTGAGCCAATTATGATGAGAGTAAATTTTAAGCATTGCCCATCACCACCCTCATCCTCCTCTCCTCTTAATAATTATTCATGCCTCTTTATGTTATATATTTTACCCCATTCTGTCTCTCCCTTCCCTTTTCTCTCAGTGCAATCTTCTTTAATGCCCCTTGATTTTTTTTACATGTCATATCATAATCAGCTTACTGCCCCACCCTCTTACTAATTATATTCCTTGTATCTGCTCTACTACTAAAAATAATGTTTGAGAATTACAGATATCCTCTTTCCATGTAAAAATACAATTGTTTTGACCTTAATGAGTCCCTTAAATTTTCTCTTTCTTATTTACTATTTTTGTCTCGTTTGTCTCATGTTTGAACTTCAAATTTTTTGTTTGGGTCTGGCTTATTCCTCAGGAATGCTTGGAAATCTTTTCTTATTGAATGTTCATTTTTCACCCTAAAAGAATATACTCGGTTTTGCTGGATAGGTGACTGGGTTGTAAATCCAAGACTTTTGCCTTACTGAATATCATATTCCATGTGTCCATAAACGTTCTCTATAGTTAGGTGTTTTTTTTTTTTGTTGTTGTTTGTTCATTTTCCCTACCTTTTTATGTTGGATTTAAAAATAAGTCTGGCAGTCTACTGAACTATTTCTGGCCTGGACAAGCTACCAGCAGTCCCCAAGGTTTCCCAGCACAGTCTTCCTTATCTCCCCCTATGATAACCTTAAAACTGAAGCTATCTTATCTGATGAATATTAACCTTCTTGAGGAATGTTTGTCTATGTTTGCCTGCATAACAATATTTGCCTATTTAATGTATATTTGCCAAATGCTTCCTGACCCCTGACCCTGAAACACCCCCTCCCCAGATGCTTCCTGACCACCTGTCCCTGGCACCACCTTGATAATTATGTATGTACCAACCCCCCTTCCCCAAACATTTCTATATAAACTCTTGGCTAAGAATTCCAAGGGGTCCTTCAGGCATGCCTCTCTGTCTAGGGACCATAGCTATTATAGCTAGTAAGAGCCTCTTCTTGCATATTGCATTGTCAGTGTGATTCTTCCTTCGGCCATGAACCTGGGTTAGGTATTAAAATTTGGGTACAACATTTATAAGTAGACTCTGTTCTCTGGAAATTTAGGGTGCCCTCTGAACCTTCAGTCCTTCCTTGATGTTACCCTTATTTTTATTTCTGTGTTTCTGCCAGTTTCAGGTCTTCTAAGATAGAATGAAGGCCTGAGGTCTGAGAATTAGGAGAGCCACCTCCCACTGCTGATTCAATTATCCCTTGAGATACCTATAACTAAAGTTCTCACCTCAGACTTGGGCTTAAGCTTTTGGTCTCTGTGCTTGATCTGGTGAGGAACTGCTCATATTCTAGCCTCAGGCTTAGATGTAAGCTTTTGGTATCACTGAGAGCTTGATTTTGTTAGGCACACAGTAGATTGCCTTTCTTGGGGCTATGCCATGAGCTTTTGGCAAAAAGATCAGGAGGGACCAGCCCCCTGCTTTGGGTTTACCAACTACCCAAAACTGGCATCTATGTCCTCCCCACAAGCCCAGACTGGGATTCCTGACCACTATCTGGGAGCACATAGGTCAGACCACTTCAGCACAGACTTCCCTGGGCTGGGATCACTTAATTCTCCTCAGGTTTGGAATTTCAAAGGATACAGATATTTTGGATCTCTGTTTGCCCAGGCAGGGTCTCAGGGTCTGGATGATGGCTTGTGCCCAGATTCAGAGACTGGTACATCAGCCTTTGGGGAAGCTTCACTCTTGGTTTGCTCCTCTCTCCTTGCTGTAACATCCTGCTGATGGTGCTCCCCTCCCACCCCAGTGACCCAGATATTCTCTGCCTACCTTTTAGCTTCTTCTTTTCTTGAAAGTTCCTTCTTTCTGTGTCCTTGTTGGTTCTTTCACTCCTGTATTTGTTTTGTGGTGTTAGTTTAAGATTTATTGGAGAAGATTCTCATGGTGATTTTTCACTTCTCTGCTCTACTCTGCCATCTTGGCTCTGCCCTCCTGCATAGCTCCTTTTCTTTAGAATATGGTAACCTGCTCACACTCAGCATACAACTCTCCATTGCCCCTTATTTTATGCTTATCTTTAGTTCTTTTCAAACTATGTTCTCTCAGGTCTCACTCACATTCAACATGCCTTTGCACTAAAAGATGGACCTTGGTTGTAATAGAAAGTTTTATATTGGTCAAAATATTTTCTTTTTCCCATTTCCTAAATGAAATGAATACTACATTCCTCTTGTTTTCTCTATAAGAGCTAAGTTCATTCTCTCTATATATGACAAAATTTTAGTTTGAGATAGACATATTGTTGAACAGCAGCAAACAGTTTCCATTCAGAGATGTATGCCAATGCAGTTGATAGTCCTGGAGTCAAGAATAATTGATTTTGAATGAGACATCATATTCTTAACTATATCTATGATCTTGGACATGTCACTTTAGTATTGTCTGTTTGCCTCAAGTTTTTATCCTGTAAAATGAGGAAAATATTGTCATCTTCTTCGAAGGGTTATAGTGATGAGAAAAAGAAAGAATATGTCCCACGTACTTATAAAAGTGCCTGATATGTAATAAGGAGTAAATAAATCACTATTACTACTACTACTACTACTACTACTACTACTACTACTACTACTACTACTACTACTACTACTACTAAATAGTTGCTCTTACATTGAAAATTTAAAAATAGACCTTCATTCATTTCTTCTTCTTCATATGGTTAAAAAAGCCAAAATCCTTGAAGTAATTGAAGCCATCTCTTAGAATATGCTATAAAATTTTAGATCTTTAGAAAATCAATATTATGTTACCTGCAAACAGGTACATCTGGAGGACCTTAGCATCCAGAAAAATTCTTTCTTAATCTGGAATCTATTTTTCTTTTTTTTTTTTTTTAAACCCTTTAACCTCTGTGTATTGACTTATAGGTGGAAGAGTGGTAAGGGTTGGCAATGGGGGTCAAGTGACTTGCCCAGGGTCACACAGCTGGGAAGTGTCTGAGGCCGGATTTGAACCTAGGACCTCCCGTCTCTAGGCCTGGCTCTCAATCCACTGAGCTACC
>NC_058133.1:4629131-4661279 GCF_016433145.1 Gracilinanus agilis | reverse complement strand
TATATATATATATATATATATATATATATATATATATATATATATATATATATATATATTCCTTTTGTTCATTTATAACCTTTAATAGTTTATAAGTATAGTAAGGATTTGGAGACACTTTGTATAAATAATTGAGTATAAATCCTGCTTCTAACAAAAAAAAACCAAAACAACCCATAACTTTGAAGATTCATCCAAGTCACATTTATTTGGCATACATTCATTATGTCCAATATAAATGAAGAGAGGCTGGATTTGGAGAGTAAGGAAAACAAAATTCCAGTATGACAGATCCCTTCCTCTACTAGGTATGTGACTGCTGTGTTGAGTAACCTAGTTTTCCAGTGCCGCCAGTCAATCTTCTCATACTAAAAGTTACTGAACAGTTGCAAACATACCTTAATGTCTCTTCCACTAGAAAATAAGGACTATGAGGTCAAGGACCCTGGTTTTTTTTTTTTATTTGTTTGTTTTTGCTTCTTTGCATCCCCAGTGAGTGCTTACACACATTACTTATAAGTGCTTAATTAATGCTGATTGTTGGTAATAAGGATAACAGAAACAGTGCTAGTATTCTCTACATAAATGATATCCTAAGTTCTACCCTCTTTCCCCTAATCAAAACAGAGGGTGTGATCTGGAGAGATTCTGAAAGAAAGCATTTTACCCTTGGTATGATCCAATTAGCAAAATATAACAAAAATACAAACAACTACAAAAGAAAAAATACAAGAGTGTATTGGATATGCGAATAAAATGGAATCACTTTTTTCATGAAAGAGACGAATTTTATGTATTCAACACCAATGTTCATAGAGTTGGTTAATACATCAAAATATATATGGAACAGGATTAAAGGAATCAGACAATCAGATATCTAAATATGGAAGGGAACTCCGATGTATTTTAGTTCCACCCCCTCATTTTACAGATGAGGAAGACTGAGATGTGGGTATTGGAAGTGACTTGCCCAAAATCACACAGGTACTCAGTGTCCAAGAAGTGTTTATAAAGAGGTTTTTTACTTGAGTCACAAATTATAGAATGGATTGAAGACACCAAAGTGAAATTTATCAAAAGTAGAGTTAATAAGTTGGCAAAAAGAATCAAGATATCATGTGTTCTAAAATAGCTAGGAGAGTGAGAAAAAGGAAAAGATGAAGTACAAATAATGATAAATATTAAGTTATTTGTTAATTAATATTAAGCATTTAACTTAAAAATAAGCTTTGTTAGTGTAGAATGTGAGTAACTAGCTTAGCAATAATTCCTATAAAATATCTAGGAGATTCTGTTGAGCCTCTCTTACACCTCAATAAAATTACAAAATGGTTTAAAACATGATATAGTTGTCTAAAAAAAGCAATATCTGAATTAAGAAGTCCTAACATATGATGCGCTAGTCAAATCAAGTATAGAATTTAGGGTTCAGTGCTTGGCACGTTATTAAATAAGCACACTGCCTAATTAGCACATATTAGGAGGAAGCTGAGGAGAAAAGGATCTACTTGTACAAACGTATGTCTAGCAGCTCGTTTTGTGGTAACAAAGAACTGGAAACTGAATGATGTCCATCATTTGGGGAGTGCCTGGACAGTCTGTGTTGTATGAGTGTAATGAAATATTATGATGTCGTAAGAAATGGGGAAAAAAAGAATTTTACAAGAAAGAAAATAACTGGAAATACATATCAAGTGATACAAAGAGAAGTGAGTAGAACCAGGAAAATATTGTACACGGTAATGGCAATAAAATAACATAATCAACTGTGAATGATCTAATATTTTTAATAATGAAAGGATCTTAGACAACTGTAATGGGCTCATGAAGCAAAAGACTATCTGATACCCTAGAAGGAATGAGAGAACTTGAATGCAGATTGAAGCATACCGTTCTTCACTTTATACCTCCCTGAATTTTTCTGTACTCTAAGTGACATGTCTTCTTTCACAATATGATGAACATGGAAATGCATATTATATAATAACAAATGTATATGTACAATCTATATCCTAATACCTGCTGTCTCAGATAGGAGGGAGAAGTGGAAGGGTCAGAGAGGAACATGGATTACTAAATATTAGAAAATGATTGTACCAAATTGTATCAACAGGTAATTTGGAAAAAAAAGAAAAAGAAAAAAAGGAAAAAGAAAAAAGGTTATTATGGACAACTTTGTAATAGAAGGACATTTCATATTGCTACTTAAACAATTTTCCTATTAATATAGAATTAGTGACATGCTGAAATAATCTTTTGCTTCCTGTTCCCTGATAATTATCAATCAATCAATACAACATTTGTCTGAAAAATCAGTCAGCAAGTATCACATGCTGTATAAGGTGTGCCCATTCTTGGAGGATAGAGAAACAGAAATGAAATATGTATATTCAAGCTGCCCCCATACTGTAGAATAATACATCTGAACACATAGGTATATATAGATATAAAATAAGTAATTCCTTTGAGGGAAGCCACAAATTGATAGAAAGTTCAAAAAAAGAATATATAATTTGGAAATTGACCTGAGCTTTGTAGTAAACTGGATAATCTAAAAGGGAGAGGTTAAAGGCAATTCTTTGCAAGCAATAGAGTAAGTGAAAAGTAAATGGCTGGTCTGGGAAGTACATTGTCATGAGGCTACATTTGCTGAAAGGTGTAGGGTGTGATGGGAAATAATACATAATACAACTGGAAATGTATGTGGGAACAAGTTTATGAAAATCTTTAAATGAAAGATAGAAGAGTTTATACTTGATGTCATAAGAAATAGGGAACAAATTGTGTTTATTGAGTAGATGAGTAAACCAGTCCTAACTGTATTTTAGGGCTATAATTTTGGCAGTATATAAACGCTGTTTGAGAGGGAAAGAAACATGAGGCAGAAAGCTAATTAAATAATTCTTACCTCTAGTTCTTAGATACAGCTAAAAATGTTGCTATAAATATTGGTAAATGGGTGTTTTAATCATTGTTATGAATATATTATATATGGAGCTTTTCTTCTTATGAATAATCCACTTTGGACCATTTTGCAAGCACCAAAAACTTGCAGACACCCAAAAGTAGCTCTTAAAAGAGCTGCACACAAAACTCTGAAGCTTGGAATAATGCTTTCCCACCCTCAGGGAAGCAGAGCCCAACTTTAAAATAAAGCTCAAAGTCAAGAAAGTTTTAAAAAATGAACAAACAACAAAAAGTATTTGACCACAAAAAGTTACTCCAGTGGCATGGAAGACCAATATGTAAACTCAGAAGAAGATAATAATGATAAAACGGCTACAACCAAAGCCTCAAATTAAAAAAAAAAATTCTCATAGGACTGAAGCCCCTGGAAAAGTCCTAGAAGTATTAAAAAAGAGAGATGAGTGGGTAAAGGAAAAATGGAAAAATAAATGAGTGGTGCAAGAAAATCATGAAAATAAGAATTAACAGTTTGGTAAAAGAAGCATAAAAATATAAACAAAACAGCACCCCAAAAGCCAGAATTGACATGATGGTAAAAGTCCCATAAATTCACTTAAAAGAAGAACTACTTAAAAAAGCAAAAGTGGCCAAATTGAAAAAGAGGTACAAAAATTCACAAAAGAAAATAATTATTTAAAAATTTGAATATGGCCATTGGAAACTCACGATTCCATAAGATTTTAAGAAACAACAAGACAAAGTCAAAGGAATGAAGAATGGAAAAAATATGAAATGTTTCATTGAAAATACAACTGATCTGAAAAATAGATTGAGGAGAGATAATTATTGGATTATCTGAAAAATGATTAAAAAAAACATAGACTTCATGTTTCAATAAATTATATAAGAAAATTTCCCTGATATCTTAAATCCATAGAGTAAAATAGTAATTGAAATAATCTAATTATTGATTCATTAAAGATATCCCAAAATACCAAAAAATATTTAGGAATATTATAGCTAAATTCCAGAAATCCCATTTCAAAGAACTAATATTTCAAACAGTCAGAAGGAAACCCTTCAAATATTGTGGAGCCACATTTGGATCACACAAGATTTAGCAGCTTCCATGTTGAAGGAAAAAAGGTCTTGGAATATAATATCTGGAAAGGAAATGAGCTAGCATTACAACCAGGAATGATTTACCCTGCAAAGCTCAGGGAGGGAATTGATATTTAAGGAAATAGAGAACTTTAAAGTATTCCAAATGAAAAGTACATATATGCATAGAAAATTTGACACTCAAGCATGAGACTCAAGGGTAGCATAAAAAGGTAAACAGGAAAGAATAATTTTAAGAGACTTGATAAATTTAAATTGATAAATTATTATATGGTAGGATAATACTTGCAACTCCTAAGAACAGTATCATTCTTAGGATGATCAGAAAGTCTATAAAGACAGAAGATGTGGGCACAATTAATTATGTTGGAATAACCTATCCAAAAAGTGAAGGGATAAGATCATGAGTCATTCTTGGGGAGTAGGGAGAAAGGAGAAGTAGAATGGGAAATATTTTCCTCGTATAAAATAATCTCATGAAGAAGAACTTTCACAGTGGATGGAAAAGCAGGGGAGGTGCCAGGCAATGCTTAACTAGTTCATATAGGGTTGGATATATTTAAGCATTTATTTGGGTATATAAATATTATCTTACCCAATTAAAAAAAGTAGTTGAAAGGGATAAGAGATATGATATGGGTTGGAAAGTCATAAAAGGGAAGTTGGATTAAGGGAAACAGTGGTCAGAAAAATGATTGACTTTTTAGAGGGGCCAGGGCATAAAAGGGGGAAAAAGGGATAAATGAGAAAATAGGATGGAAGGAAATGCACAGTTTGTAATAATAATGATGAATGTAAATTTAATGAGACCAGTCATAAACCAGAAGTGGATGTGAGAATGAATTAGAAACCAGTATATTCATATTCTTTATACAAGAGACACATTTGAAAGAGAAAGACACAGAGTTAAAATAAAGTGTTGTAACTATTATTATACTTCAGATGAAGTCAAACAAACAAAACCAAAGGTTGTAATGTTGATCTCAGTCTAAGTTAAGCACACAAAAGCCCAATTAAAAGAGACAATCAGAGAAACAACATTTTTCTAAAAGATACCATAGATATTTTAGTAATATCAAACATAAAGCTCTCATTTCTCAAACATATAGGGAACTGAGTCAAACTCATGAAAGGAAACAAAACCTAAGAATTATTATCCAACTGATATATGGTCAAAGGATATAAACAGTCTTTATATCTATATCTATATCTATCGATACATATATGTATCGATAGATATAGGTATATGTAGATATAAACAGTCTTTATACAGACATATATAGTTATATAAAAAAGTTTTAAGTCATTAAGAATTTGAGAAATACAAATTAAAGCAGTTCTATGACACCACCTCACACATTTTAGAAATAGCAAATGTTGGAGGCAATGTAGGAAAAGAAATACATTTAACTCATTGAAGTTATGAATTTTCCCCACCATTCTGTAGAAAAATTTGAAAATATGACCAAAGGGCTGTAAAAGCGTCATACCCTTTGATCCATCAATACCACTTCCAGGTTCATACTCCAAAAACGTAAAAGGAAAATGAAAAGGAAAATTATCTATATACATTCATAAATCATTTTTTATTATAGTAAAGACTTGGAAATTGATAGAACAATTGGAAAATGACTTAACAAGTTGTGGTGTATGATTGTGATGGGGTACTATTGGACTCTATAAGAAATGACAAGAGAGAAGTTTTCAGAAAACAACACTAACAACAAAAATAAAACACATAGCAAAACCTGTATGAACTGATGCAAAATAAAGTGAAAAGAACTGAGTGAACATTATGTGTAGTCGCAGCAATGTTATAATGCTGATCAACTATGAAAAATGTTGCTACTTTAATCAATGCAATGATACAAGATAATTCTAATGGGCTCAAGATGACAAAAAAATTACCCACCTCCAGAAACAACTGATAAACTTTCAGTGCAAACTGAAATATAATTTTCTCACTTTCTTTGTTTATTTTGCCTTTTGTGATATAACTAATATGGAAATGTGTTTTGCATTATTTCACACATACAGTTGCTATCATTTTGCCTGCCTTCTCAGTGTGTAGGTGAAGAGTGGGAGGAAGGAAAGGAGAGGATTTAGAATTCAAAAGTTATGAAGTAAAGAATATTAAAAGTAAACAATAAGAAATTGAAAAAAATATAAAAAATAAATAACCACTTTGGGTTTTATGTCTAGTAGTCTAATTTCTGAATCAGATGTTATGAACATTTCAGTGTATTTATTTGAATAAGTAGAACTAACTTTCCAAAATGTTTGTATTGATTAACAGTGGAACCAACAATGAACTGATATGCCTATCACATCACAAAATTACTAATATTTACTATTCCCACCTTTTGGGCTCTTTGTCAATTTGACAAAATTTCATTTGTAGGCAGCTTGTTAGCACAAAGGAAAGAGTGCTGGGTTTAGAGTCGGGAAGACCTGAGTTGATACTCAGT
Source organism: Gracilinanus agilis (assembly GCF_016433145.1). NCBI lineage: Eukaryota > Metazoa > Chordata > Mammalia > Didelphimorphia > Didelphidae > Gracilinanus > Gracilinanus agilis. Next base: position 4,654,782 of record NC_058133.1, on the reverse strand, counting down.
CCCAGATATTTACCAACTGTATGAACATGGGTAAGTCACTTAAATCTTTTTGCCTCAGTATCATCATCTTAAAATGATCTAGAGAAGGACATGGTAAATCACATCAATGTTTTTACCCAGAAAGTCCTAAATTAAGTCATTAAAATTCAGACATGCCTAAAGCAACTGGACAACATTGGTTGAAACTCAGGATTTAAAAACAAAAATAATCTATACTTCTGGTTATCAGAGAATTATCATATAACATTTTCCCCATTTTATCACTGTTTTAATAAATCTGGCTGCAATGATTTTGTTTGTAAAGAAGTTTTTTTTTAAAAAATTATGGAAATATGGTACTAGAAACACTAACAGCAATTAGAGAAGAAAAAAATTGAAGGTATTAAAATAGGCAGTGAGGAGACCAAGCTATTACTCTTTTCAGATGATATGATTGTCTACTTAAAACAAAATCCTAGAAAATCAACTAAAAAGTTAGTGGAAATAATCAACAACTTTAGCAAAGCTGCAGGATACAAAATAAATGCACAGAAATCAAGAGCATTTCTATATATTTTCAACATATTACAACAGCAAGAGTTAGAAAGAGAAATTCCATTTTAAATCACGCTAGACAATATAAAATATTTAGGAATCTATCTGCCAAGACAAACCCAGGAATTATATGAACACAGCTATGAAACCCTTTCCACAGAATTAAAAATAGATCTAAAGAATTGGAAAAACATTGATTGCTCATGGGTAGTACGAGCTAACATAATCAAAATAACCATCCTACCCAAATTAATTTACTTATTCAGTGGTATACCTATCAAACTACCAAAAAACATTTTTACTGAATTAGAAAAAAAACTATAACAAAGTTCATTTGGAAGAACAAAAGACCAAGAATATCTAGGGAAATAATGAAAAAAGAAACATGAAGGAAGGTGGCCTAGCAGTATCAGATCTTTAACTGTACTATAAAGCAGTAGTCATCAAAAAACATATGGTACTGGCTAAGAAACAGAAGGGAGGATCAGTGGAATAGACTTAGAGTAAGCAACCTCAGCAAGACAGTCTATGATAAACCCCAAAAGCCCAACTTTTGGGACAAAAACTCACGATTTGACAAAAACTGCTGGGAAAATTAGAATACATTATGAGAGAAAGTGGGTCAAGATCGACATCTCACCCTACAGTAAGATAAATTTAGATTGAATGAATGACTTGATCATAAAGCAGGAAATTATAAATAAGTTAAGTGAACACAGAATAGTATACTTGTCAGATCTTTGGGAAAGGAACAATTTTAAAACCAAGCAAGAGTTAGAAAAAATTACAAACTGTAAAAGAAAATAATTTTGATCACATTAAATTAAAAAGGTTTTGTACAAACAAAACCAATACAACAAAAGTTAGAAGAGAAGGAACAAATTGGGGAAAAATCGTAATTGCTAAATGGGCAAGGGACAGAAATAGGCAATTCTCAGAAAAAGAAATCAAAACTATCAATAAGTACATGAAAAATTGTTCTAAATCTCTTGTAATTAGAGAAATGCAAATCAAAACAACTCTGAGGTTGTTTTCACATAGAGCAAAGTGACTAAAATGACAGCAAAGGAAAGTGGTGAATTTTGGAGGAGATGTGGCAAAATTGGGTCATTAATGCATTGCTGGTGGAGTTGTGAATTGATCCACAATTCTGGATGGGGCTTTAAAAGATCTGCCTTCTGATCTAACCATAACACTGCTTGGTTTATACCCCAAAGAGAGAATAAGGAAAATGACTTGTACATAAATATTTATAGCCGTGCTCTTTGTGGTGGCAAAAAAAAAAAAAAAAAAAAAAAAAAAAGCTGGAAAACTGGAAAACGAGGGAATTCCCTTCTATTGGAGAATGACTGAACAAAGTGTGGTATCTGCTGGTGATGGAATACTATTGTGCTCAAAGGGATACTGAAATGGAGGAATTCCATTTGCGCTGGAATGACTTCCAGGAATTTATGCAGCGTGAAAGGAAGAGAGCCAGAAGAACATTGTACACAGAGACTGATACACTGTGGTAAAATCTAATGTAATGGATGTCTGTCCTAGCAGCAATGCAATGACCCAAGACAATTCTGAGGAACTTATGGTAAAGAATGCTACCTACATTCAGAGGAAGAACTGCAGGGGAGGAAACAGAAGAAAAACAACTGCTTGAACGCATGGGTTGAGGCAGACATGATTGGGGAAGTAGACTCGAAACTACCACCCCAATGCAACTAACAACAATTTGGAAACAGGTCTTGATCAATGACACATGTTAAAAGCAGTGGAATTGTGCATCAGCTATGTGGGGGAATTTGGGGGAAATGGAAAGAACATGAAACATGTAATTATGAGAAAATATTCAAAATTAAAATTAAAAAATGATAGCAAAGGAAAGTAATAAATGTTGGAGGGGATATGGAGAAATTGGGACTTTAATGAATTGCTGGTGGAGTTCTGAATTGATCCAACCATTCTGGATGGCAATTTGGAACTATGCCCAAAGGGCTTTAAAAGACTGTCTACCTTTTGACCCAGCCATACCACTGCTGGGTTTGTACCCCAAAGAGATTATAAGGAAAAGACTTATAGAAAAAATATTTATAGCCATGCTCTTTGTGGTGGCAAAAAATTGGAAAATGAGGGGATGCACTTCAATTGGGGAATGAATGAACAAATTGTGGTATCTGCTGGTGATGGAATACTATTGTGCTCAAAGGAATAATAAACTGGAGGGATTCCATGTGAACTGGAATGACTTCCAGGAACTGATGCAGAGTGAAAGGAACAGAACCAGGAGAACCATATACACAGAGGCTGATACACTGTGGTACAATCCAATGTAAAGGACTTCTTTACTAGAAGCGATGCAATGATCCAGGATGACTTGGAGCAACTTATGAGAAAGAACATTATCCACATTCAGAGGAAAAACTGTGGGAGTAGAAACACAGAAGAAAAACAACACTTGATCACATGGATTTATGGGGAAATCTTTGGGGATATTGACTCTAAACAATCACCATTAGTGCAAATATCAATAGTATGGAAATAGGTCTTGATCAATGGCACATGTAAAACCCAGTGTAATTGCATTTTCGGATAGGGGAACAGGGTAGGGGGAGGGGAGGGAAAGAACATGAATCTTGTAACCATGGTAAAATATCCTAAATTAATTAATTAAATAAAAATTTCAAAGATAAAAAATATGGAATCAGCTATATTTTTTTATTTTTCCCTCTGAAATTAATTGCTGACTTCTATTAATTTATCAATGTGAATTCAATAATGTTTATTAATGTGAAGGTATGCTACTTTTTAAAGAAATCTGATATGATTAATCAATTAAAAATAAGAATCAAAGCAACAATATGCACAATTAACGTGATGATACAATTGAAAAAAATGACATAAAACCACAATAATAAATAAATTAATTAGATCTGGTGACCATATGTTCACTAGGAAGGGAAATAGAGGAAAACTGATGATATGTGTCAGTGACTAAGATAGTTGAGGTGAAAGAAACTAAGAAATCAGTGATAACCCTTACATTCAATTTCTGGGTGACTGGAAGAATATTGTTATCCTTGAAAGAAATAGTGAAATTATGAATGTTGTGAGAATTTCGTTTAGGAGGTGGAATGAGATTTCTTTTTGGAGCTTTTGAGTTTGAGTTTTCTATTGAGGAACCAATTAAATAGAGAGACAAATAATGATAGAGAGATAGATACATACATACATACATACATGTATGCATGCATACTTATTTTGACAGAGACAAATAGAAATATAGAAGAAAGGAAGAAAGGAAAGAAGGAAAGATTTTTATTTTTGACTTATTTTGCTCCATTATTGTTATAAACTATTGAAATAAATGTAAGAAAAGAAAATAATCCATTATGCTCAAGGAATCTATAATGTGATAATGGAAGAGAAATCCAAAGACAGATTTGCAAAGTGGTGGTATTAGGAGTCAAACATCTGTATAGTGATGAGGCTTTTGGGAAGGAGGTGGGGAAAAGTGGAATGGACCTTGAAGTAGGTAATATTGTGGGGACTCCTCAGATTTATCATTCAGGTCTGAGCCTGTCAGATTCAAATTTCTCTCTGTCCAGTGTCATCTTTTTTAAGGTCATCTCTCAGTGACCTGGAGGTCAAATACCACTGAATAAATTCAGGTATAGATGAGCCTCAGAAGAGGAAATTAAAGAACCCAGGGACCAACAAGATGGGAAACTGATTCCACAGACACTGCCGGCCTGGGCAGCCCAGGAAAATAAGAAACTATGATTGGTTCCTGAGATGTGATGTGTGACAGTTAGAGGTTGTAGAAAAGAAGTTATAAGCTGAGGTCTTTGGCATATACTTGGAGGAATGGAGGGGACCCTTGCTAAATTGTAGCTACAGGTCTATTATGGTACCTGCAGGTTAGAAAGGTTAAGTACATCTCTACCTCTCTCCTACTTTTCTCTCACTTTATTATTACTACTACTTTTGACTTGATAAAGTTATTAAGCTACAGCCTCATAATTTTAATATTACAAGCCCTGGGGAAGAGGCATCTCAAAATGAGCAAACCTATTGCCCATGAGGTTGAGCTACAGAGAGTGAGCCCAGCTGGTAGAGAAATGTCCAATAGTCAGGTGTTAATGAAAGTCAGCAGCTCAGGAGAGACACTAGGGCTGGATAAATCACTTTTAGCACCTTCTGTGTAGAAATGATAGTTCAGATTTCTTTGCTCCAATACCTTGGAGTAAGTCTTCCCAGCATCACATCATCTACACTGTAGACAAAAGAGACTTCTTCCTTAAAATATCATACTTTCCAAGCTTCCTTTTTGTTGTCTTTGTTGTTTACTTGTTTATTTTTATTCTTTCTGTCTTCTATTCTTGGGATATTGTTCCTTTCCATATTCACCTCTATTGAATGCCTATTCGTTCTTTGAAACAACTCACATTCTCATTTGTCATTAATGTTTACCTGATCCCTTTAGTCTGTTAAATACTTTATCTACTTCTGACCTCTCAAAATCCCTTATCACATACTAGTTTATGTTAAGGCTAGTGCACACACATGTGTGTATGTTTATATATATATTTGTGTGTGTGTAAGTGTATTCCTAGTATTAGTCCATACAAGGGCTCTTAAAGGGCAGATATTGTACTACATATTATCTTTTAATCCCCAGGAACTTGGAACACTCTTCAGAACACAGTAGCTGATTCAGACATACATGCTTAATTTCATTACAAGATCTGGGAATTTTTAGAATAGAGAAGAGAAGAATATGGGGTATAGTAGCTGATTTCCAGTACTTGAAATTCTGCCATAGGTACATTGTATCTCACTATAAGAGAAAAGAGTCCAATAGAGATGTATCTCTTCCTCAATGGAATATACATATTAGGTAATAAAATTAAAAATGTTGGAGGAAGAGTCTTCTAGTCCACCCACTCCATTCATCATTTTCATGATGAAATTGGTACAAAAAGATGTGAAATGATTTGCTCAAGATTCTATAGGTACCAATAGCAGAATTTACATTTGTAGCTGCCATGAATACACTCTTATTATTTCCTTTATATAATGTCACATTATCTTTTGTTATATCTGGTAAGCTGTAAAAGGACAGTGGTCTGTAGAGTAATCAGGTCTTGCTAATCTTTGGGTTTATGGAGAGGACATACACACAGGCTCTTGAGCAGGCTTGTCAGCAAGGAGGGGTGGGATCTTGCTGAGTGCTCCTTTACTTCCCCACTCCCACCAAGCAGTTAGAAAATCAGTTACAAAATGGAGGTTGATCTTCTGGGCTCTGTCAGAAAACTAGGTAAGACAAAACTACCAAAGATGATAATCTTCTCTAAACTATTTCCCCACAGGATTGAATGGGAGAAAATAGGAGAAGCTTGATGTCTTTGAAGCTTTTAAGACATGGAGGAAGGGTCTTACTTTGGGCTACAAGGCAGGAGGAAGTCAGCTTGAGGAGTTGTGAGTATTTCCTTAAATATAGCCAGACACTGCTCCCAAATTATTAAAGGTTTAATGATATTTGGGGAAGGGAAGGAAGGAAGATCCAATAAGGATAGATAAGGTCTGGGAAGCCCTAAAACAGTTATGTCCAAGCAGCCCCTCCCCCCAAAGGGTAAAGGTAGTTTGTATAATCAGCCTGCCCTCTAAAGCCTATGAATAATCCTCTCCTATATCTAAATAACTAATTAGAAATAGCTGTGATGTTAATTGAAGGTCAAATCAAGGTAAAGTACCTTGGCAGCTAGGAACTAAAATGGCTTCATTCAGATTCAAGCCTCTAGCCCAGTGGTTCCCAAACTTTTTTGGCCTACCATCCCCTTTCCAAAAAAAAAATTACTTAGCACCCCCTGTCACATATTATCACTGCCCCCAAATGCACCTGTGGCCATCACTGCTCCCCTGGATCTCTGCAGCACCCACCAGGGGGTGTGGTGCCCCCTTTGGGAATCACTTCTCTAGCCCTCAAGAGCAAGCCCAAGTCCTAGGAGACAGCAAAAAGGGTGACCTGCTTACTCCAACCCCAGGAACTAACTGCCCCTAACTGCCTTAAACTGCCCCCTCTCCCAAAGTTCTTGTGGGGCCTTCTGGAATTCTGAGCTATGGCCTGACCCCCTATTTTGCAGCTGAAATTCCACTCTGCAATATCAATCTCACACCTTCTGTAAAACTTGCCCCTAGATGTAACATAATAATTTCCTTAGCATTATGAAATTACAGCCCATAGACCAAATCACCTGTTAAAGAAGTGAAAAATAAATTCTGTGACTGGAGAGTAAGTTAGAGTAGTTACGTTCCAGGGTCCCTAATCTTTATCAATATGTTCAGGAAGACTTTTATCCTAGCAGGTCTATGTGTCCTGCTGATATCTTCATATCACAGAGCTAATCTTTGCCCTCAAGCACTGATGAATGGATGTGTTGAAATAGGAATCCTTGTACAATTTCAAAGTTGAATAAATAGTTTGTGACATCACTCTCAACTCAGACATAGCAAATCGATGAAATATGACACTTAGTGATATTGACCACAAATAATATTGTTATTAATGTAATTTATTTATCATGATTATGTTTTTAATTTTCATAATTATTAAATGGATGATGGTGAGGATGATGCTATGGTAGATTTGTTGAATGTTAATTGCTATTAATGTGTATCTGGATAGCAGAATAGAGGCAGAAATGGACTCAAAAATCCTTTCATGGGTAGCATCTGAATAAACTCTGCCAACAATATGTTGGCAAGAAGTGTCAAAGACATGTTGAAGTATACATCTTTATTTGAAGAAATTGAGACGTTCGTGAAGAGAGGTCAGGACATCATCGCCAAAAGAAATAAGAGAATACTGTTGTTTTTCCATTATTAAAGAAGATTTACTGATCAATGTAGATTATGCAAGACAATGTTGCTGGCAAAATATCATTTTAGTGTCTAAAGTTTAGTTGCTATTGAATACATAGCAAGGCATGTTGTATTTGATAGAAGGATAAATAAGAATTTTTTTTCATGAATTAAAAGATAAAAAAAGATAAGATTATTGAAGACCTCAAATAATTGGAAGAACTCAAGCAATAAACTCTACTGTTTAAACATTAAACATTCTTCATAAATACTTAAACTTGGCATGGTCTTAGAAAAATAGATAGACATTAGAAATATATATTTTTTTTAATTTTAAGAAAAAAGTCATAGATTGCAATCACCATAAAAACTTATAAAGTCCAAACTAAATGGCTTAAAAAACTTTGAAAGTATAATGGCCTCTTGAAAGGAATCAAAATTCTGTGGTGAATGGAGAAGGCACCATGTTGTTTTTCTTTCTCTGTATGAACAAATTATCTTTAACTTCAATGAACTAATGCAGAGTGAAATGAGCAGAACCAGATAAAAACATTGTACACAGCAAGTAAAAGACTGTGCAATTATCCAATATAATGGACTTTGCTACTAGTGGCAATGCAACAAGCCAAGACACTCCTGAAGGATTTGTGTGAAGGAATGCTATCCACATTGAGAGATAGAATTATGGGAGCAGAAATGCAAAAGCAAAGTATATGATATCACTTATTGCATATGTGTGTGTGTATGTGACTTGGGTTGTAGGCTTTAAAAAACTGCTCTATTGCAAAAATGAATAATATGGAAATAGGTATCAAATGATACCATTTGTCCAACCCAGTGGTATTGCTTGTCAGATCTGGAAAGGGAAGGGAAGAGCAGAGGGAAAGAAAATAAATCATAACATGGAAAATATTTTAAAATAAAAATGAAAAAAAAAACCAATGACGATTTATGGTAAAAAAAAATATTTAGTCAGCCTGCAGAGTAAAGAACTGAACTGAAATATTCTTTTTCACTTTTACTCCTCTGTTTATTTGCCAGATCTGTGGGTTTGGGCTTTTCTGTCCTGAAGGGGCTTCTTTTCTCTGGTGACTAACTGGCTTAGGTTGAAAGAGCTGACCTGTTGTATTAAAGAGCCCTGAGGCTAGGTCTTCCCTAGGTGTCAGCAGAAGCTGAAGGAGAAGGTGAAGGTAAAGGTGTGGAGGCTGATGGTAGGTACTCTCATCCTCCTCTCTACTCCTTTCTGCCAGCTGCCTCCCTGCCAGCTGCCCAGTCAGAGCCTTGAGCTTCCTGTGATGGTACCAAGATACTCTGTTGCAGTTGCAGCCTTTGCTTTGGGATCCCAGTCAGCCAGATTCTTACCTGGGTCTTAGTGCAGTAGGTGAGGGAGGGGTGTTGGAGATTAAGTTTCCCTGCCCTCTGAAGGCTTCTTATCTACACTATTGCTAGACTGAATAAAGCCTGCTTTTGGAGCTTATCTGCCGAGCTGGATGTGCTTTGAGGCCAAAACCTCCTGAGGCAGAGGCCAAAGATGGAGAGTGGTGACTGAAGCCTACAACCAGGCTGCCCTTCTCTCTGCTCCTCCCCTTCAGCTGCCTCCATGCCAGGTGTGGTCAGAGCCCTGAGCCCCATGCAGCTGCAACAGCAAGGCACTCCCTCCCCCAGGGCTGGAGCCCTTACTGGAGATCCCAGAAATCACCTGAGTCTCAGCACAGTAGGTGGGGGATGGGTCCTGGTACCTTCTTTCTTTTCCTTAAAACAGAGAATTCAGCCTTCTCTGCATACCTTTTAAGTCGAATAGAACAGAAGGGTCCCCAGCCTCTGTCCTGTTGTTGGATTTGGCTTTGTGTCCCCCTGGAAGTGCTTTGTTTTTTATTGGTGTGGAAAGGTTTTCACAGAGGAATTGACTTTCACTGCTTCTAAGCTGCCATTTTGACTTTGCCTATAAAATACTCTTTATTCACTAAAAAATACATTAATTTTATCCACCCCCTATAACAACCTATAAAAGAAAATGTATAAAAATAATAGCAAGATAGAGACTTTCAATCAAAAATATGAGAAAAGGTAACAACAATGATTCATATATGAACCATGGATAAAACTCTCACATTCACATAATACTTAAAGAATTTTAAGTGCTTTACACTTAAAATGAAATTCCTAGGTAAGATTCTTGTCCTCATTTTGTAGATCAGGGCATGAATACTGCAAGTGATTAGATGTTTTACCTAAGGTCATGTGCCTAGTATATGTATGATATTGTGTTCAGAGCCTGGAATTTCTGATTTAAGTATAATTCTCTACCCTTGAGGCTTCACTGCCTTGATGAAGTGATGATTGATGGGGTTATTAGAGGAAACAGAAGAATGATTAAGAAAGTGTAATGAATGTATCTCAGGGCCTTCTCCATTAGGCAGCTCTAAGAGTAGGCAGGAATCTCTATGAAAGAGATATAATGGCTGGCTTGTTGGAGGCACAGAAAGTAAGTGGACAAGGAGAAGAAATAAAGTTTTCAATTTGGATTCAGGAAGTCTGGATTTGATTCATATATTGTATCCTTACTAACTGGTTGGTACAGAGCAGGTCATTTAATCATCTTAATGTATAACATAATTATATGTAAAAGAGAATATCACAATAATATCAATCTCTACATCAATGATATGCACTGAGTATGAAATACACCAATGCTATTAAAGATGACACTAGGTGCCACAGAAGAGTGAATAAAGTTCTGAAGCTGGAAACTGGAAGAACTGAGTTGAAATCTAGCCTTAAAAAACTTACATGTTGCATGACCTTGAGTAAGTCACTTAACCTGTATTTGCTACAATTTCTTCAACTCTAAGATAGACATAATGATAGCACATAATTTGCATTATTATTTTAAGAATCAAATTATATAAAGCAGTTACAATTCCTGGTATATAGTTGATTCTATATAAATGATAGCTTTGTGATGATGTGGAAGAAAAAAGAGAGAAAAGAAGGAAGGAAGGAAGGAAGGAAGGAAGGAAGGAAGGAAGGAAGGAAGGAAGGAAAAATAGTTAACATCAGAGAGAAGAAACAAACTCGAACTTTTATGAACTTAAATACCTTGATTAGATAGTGAATAACTTAGCAAGACAAAGAAAAAAAGGACTGAAGTTGTAATACTCTTTCTCACTTCGTATATAGTAAACACCTTGGGGGATTCATTTATAACTAATTAAAATTAAGTAAAAGAAGCTAAACAAGAGTGAGAAAGTAGTCAAGGCTGGCCAGGGATTCTAAATGAAGTTTCTGCATAAGTTCTTACATCTTGTTTAGCTATTAACAACTGTCAATATTTCACATATCAAAAAGCTCATGAAATAATTACAGTAGCTGTAACACCTGTTTGGAATCCTCCCTGTTACTGCTATCACATCTGTGTATTAAGAAGTTGTGATTTTATTACTCTGAAATCACCCTCAAACAGAGATCATGACACCCATAATTTACAATTTCAATTTCATGAATTGCAGTTTAAGTGAGCAAAAGTCAAGTCTGTTACATTACTCAAAAACCTAGCATGAATCTCCCTATGTTGATATTTACTACATAATCTGAGAGGTGATAGATATATACACACATACATGCATGAATACAGATTTGTATAAGATATATGTGTTATGTACAATAATTCACAATTCATGATGCAGACTGAAAGGAGAAGAACCAGGAGAACCTTATACACAGTAATGAATACACTGTGGCACAATCAATTGTAATGGACTTCTTTACTAGCAGCAATGCAATGATCCAGGAAAATCCTAAGGGACTTATGAAACTAGCTACATTCAGAGAAAGAACTGTGGGAGCAGAAACACAGAAGAAAAAAATTTCCTTGATCACATAGTTCAATGGGGATATGATCAGGGATGTGGACTCTGAATGATCACCTTAGTGCAAATATCAATAATATGGAAACAGATCTTGATCAATGATACATGTAAAACCCAGTGGAATTGCTCATTGGCTATGGGAGGGGGGTGGAAGAAGGAGATGGAAAGGAAATGAACCATTTTTCATAATTAGTAAATAAAATAAAGTAAAAAATAATTCACAATTCAAGGCACAAAATAAATATCAAATAAGAAAAAGGTCATAAGTGCTTTAGGAGTACAAAGAGAGCTTACTTTTTCCTTTAAGAGGTCATTTTAACCCAAGACTTTAAGTGACCTTCCACGAATCAATAGGATCTCTTACTTGAGGAGGAGGGACAACTGATGAAAAAGGGAGACATTTAATATGTCTCTTGGAAGTAAGGAATGAGGTAAGGAGAGAAAGAAAATTGCATAAATAGTATTTATAATACAGTAAAAAGATGTCTTCCTAGAATAGACAGTATGGAAAATATGATTAGAGTACTACAAGAGAAAAAATTGCACAGCTTGGGGAGGGTCAGATTTTAATGGGACTTGAATATCATTCTGAAAAATGAAGGTATGTTAAAGATTTCAGATTTTAAAATCCAAGCTCATTGACATTGTAATCACTATTTTTACACCAGCAAAATCACCAGGGTCTTTACATATTGGTGTGTTAGTAAAAGCATTTAAATCTGTGGATATGCATATGTCTGTAAATGTTTATATAGAAGTATGTGTGTATATATGTGATTATACATACATATATATATAAAATCAATATATATGTGCACATACAGAATCATATGTGTGTCTAAAATCAATGTTTCATGATGAAATATTTAATAGACTCATTTCATACTTTTAAAAAAATGAACCTCTAGTGATGCAACTCCCACTGCATAGTTTGGTACTTGGTTGTGTAGTTCCATCATTTAAAACAAACAAAACAGTGAATGTTCTGATGTCAAAGAAGGATGTTTGACATGCAATAATGGTATTTCTTTAGTGAAATGGGGATTGATTGCTTTTAAAAGAAAAAAGTAAATAGTCTTTTTTTCCCAGTTAACCCTTAGGGATAGAGATCATGCTTATGGTCCTATATTATGGGAGGAAAGAGGAAAGCTCATTGGATTAATCTGAGGAAAACTGAATTATCATGAGGAAATGGTTATGGACCATGGGAACTCAAAATACCAAGAGGTTCACTATTTGGCCACTGCTCAATCATCTGCTATTATCATGTGCCCTTAGAATTCTTCCTATTTTAAAATCTCACTTTGTTTCTCAAGAGTTTTATCTATTTACCCAGGTTCCATGGTGCATTTATCAAATGGGTAGACAATACAAATATATGGAATCTACCTATTTGGGATATGGAATCAGGATCCCTATAAGATTTCCCAAGTTTCAGTTATGGGTGAAATGAATAAGTTGAAATGTAGTAGGGACAAATATAAAATCCTACATATGTATTAAAAAAAAAAGGCTGCCCAAGTGGGATGGGACATCAAAGCTGTAAAGTCACATATAGGGTAAAAAAAATCCTGTGGAATTTATGAATTACAAGCTGGATATGAGGAAACATTATGACACTACAGCTGTAAGTCACCATAAGCATATTTTTGGACACTGGTTGGAAGTAGGCTTATGATTTCATTGTTTTAAGGAACTCTTTCAACCAGTCATCATCACTATTTATGCAAAAAAATTGTATTTATGATGGAGGTGGTTTACTAACTTATATTTTTCATATTCTCCTTGGAACAGAGAGTCAAGGAAAGTCAAGAAATATATAATAAATATTAATTACATATCAGAACCAGGGCATCTTGGTTGCTCAGTGGGTAGAGCTCCACCACTCATGTCAGAAAGCCTGAATTCAAATCTTGGCGCAGGTATTTACTAGCGTTGTGACCCTTTCTGCCCCAGTTGCCTCATCTGTAAAAAGATCTGGAGAAGTAAATGGTAAACAACACCAGTATCTTTTCTGAGAAATCCCCAAATGGGGTCCCAAAGGATCAGAAATTATTTAAAGGATTGAACAACTACGTATGTGACCACTATAAACAATGTTCAGAAGTTGCCCAGAGATAGGGCATGGATTGAAATTAGAAGAAAATAATCAATAAGAGTTATACAAAGTGGAATGACCTGCATTAAGAACTATTAAACTTCGTGTCTCTAACCTTCTTCAAGCCAACATACTTGCTGAGAATATTAGAGGACTCCATGTCAGAATCAGCTTGCTCAAACTAATCACTATGTGGCCTCAAGGACAATTTTTTCCATGTGCAGCAGTCTCTTTCCAACTCCATTCCATTCTCCATTTTAGTGGTGGTGTTATCTTCATAACATTGGAAGTCTGCCCATGTTGGCCCCATATATGGTACAATGCCTTCTCCTGACCTCCAATAGAAAATAGAAAACCCTGTTTCAATTTTAAGCCCTTTCTAATATACCCACATCCTACTTTTCTAGTCTTCTTAGATACTAGGTACTCCCATATACTTTTAATCCAGTGACTCTGGCTTCCATTTTGTTCCTTGCTCAAGAATCCTTAACTAACCCTCTTTAATGCTACTCCATTTCTTCTGATACTATCTCTAATTCATCCTACATTGGCTTTTGTACTTAGTGATTAGTCTGACTGTCTACCATTTTATAGCATATTTAAGGTTTCTTGAAAGCAAGGATTGTCTTTGTCTTTCTTTGAATCTCCAGGGCTGAGCATAGTACCTGGCACAAAACAGACATCTAATAATGTTTACTCATTGACTGATTGAGCCCTTCTAAAAATATCCCTATTCCTGTTGAAGTCACAGCCACCTGTCTAATTACTCAGGCTTATAACTTCAGATCCATCATTGATTTCTTTTTTCTATTCCTCATCTCTAATAGAGAAATAATTGCCATTTTAAGAAATTATTCCACTTCTAAAACAACGGTGACATTCATTCCTTCTCTCACTTGTAAAGCCCCCAGTTTAGTTTGGACATTCATATTTCTCATGTAAAATAGTCTAAAAATTTCCAAACTGGTCTTCTTGTTTCCAGTCTGTCTGCTCTAGTTTTCTCCATAAAACTTCCAATAAAATCTTTCCAACATACGTTTTTGATCATGTCACTTCCCTGCTCAGATGTGTCCAATTCATTCCTATTGCCCCTTGGATAAAATATAAACTCCTCAGCATGGCCCCAAAGCCTTCTTCATCCTGGATTCAACTTGCCTAAAGAATCTAACTTTATATTCTTCCCCTTCAGAAAGGCTGTGTTCCAGGGACATCTGCTTACATGCTGATCTTAGAAAATAACTTCCCATCCCCCATTTTGATATTTATCTATTCTTGTTCCTATTTCTCAGAATTCCCAGGATTCTCTTTATTTCTATTTCTTTCTTTCTATCTAACCCTTTACTTTCTGCCTTAGAATGAATACTAAGCGTGAGTTACCTGACAGAAGGGTGGTAAAGATTGGTTAATTGAGATTAAGTGACTTACTAGGGTTAAATAACCAGGAAGTAGCTGAGGCTAGATTCAAACCCAGAACTTCCAATTTCCAAGGCTGACCAAGTATCTACTAGCTACTGACTGAGCCACCTATCTGTTCCCAGGATCTTTTAGAAATGCTCAGTTAAGTTCCATCTTTCAGAATTCTTTGCTGACCTTAATCTCCTCTTCATAGCACAATATCTTCCTCTTCTTTCCATTCTTTGATTCTTTTTATTACCCCCTGTTTAATTAGTTCTATAGATGTCATATTTCTTACTCTAAAACTAGTAAAATATCAAAACAGGAAAGGTGGTGATTGTTTTTTCTTAGTTTGTTTGCTCCTTTGGTTTGGTTTGGTTTTGAAAGATCAGCCTAACACAGTGCTTTATCAATTAGGATCAGGACTTTATTGCCAGAAGGGATATTTATAATTTTGTTGTTGTTGATTACCCATTTCTAATCATGTCCAAAAACGTTAAAGTGACTCTCCCAGGGTCATATAGCTATAAATTGTCTGAGTTTGAACTTGGTGCTCTAGACATTGTGCCATGTAGCTGCCATCTTTGCGATTAACTTAGATTATTTCCACATTTTACTAATGTGGAAATTTAACACTAGCCTGAACTGTCTCTTGAAACCCCAAATTTTGGATTTTAAAAGGGGGGGGGGAAGTTCAGTCTTAAGATGGAAGCTACAACTTGCTTCTTCCCCCAGTCATCTCTCTGACTAAGGGAGGAGATGAAGCTCTACATTACTCAATAAGCAATCAACTAGTGTGGTAGGAAAAAGTGGACATGGCCATTGCGCAGCCATTCTGAAGGTCTCTGGACTCCCGGCATCTGGAAGATATCCCCTTGTCCAGAGTGAAGATGAAGACCTTCCATCAGAGGGGCTTGGGAAAGGGACCTTATGAAGATCCTAAATTGGCATACAGGGAGGAAGTGGGGGCCTTTTGCCTTGGAATCAGCGTGTGTAGGAGTGTGATAGAGCTGGAATCAACAAAGGGAAGATGGCTGGCCACATGATGCTGGTGCCTTCTCTTTTTCGGGCCTGCTTTTGACTGTGTAATAACTATAGATTCAGCAAATTGTAATCATCACCCAGATGAGGAGATTTTTGCATTTTGCAAAAAAACCTTACAGATATTTTCTTATTTTATCCTCACAACAATTCTGTCAGGTAGGTACTATTTTTGTCCTCATTTTGCCAATGAAAAATAGGGAAGAAAGAAGTTAAATGGCTCCATCTGTGTCACCAAAATAATAAATGTCCAAAGCAGGATTGGAACTCTGGCCATCTTGATTCCACTGACCATGCAGTACACTTTCCACCAGGCTTTCTAGCTATACTACTCCAGCCTGATTCAGATCATGTAACTCTTATTTCAAAATGGACATGGACAAATATTTATATTTAAGTAGTAAGCAGAATTCCTGAACCTCATTTCCTTTCCCTCTGTAATGCACCCCACTTTCCAAAGGACTTTCCTTAAATATAGGTCTGTCTGACCATCTTATTCTCTGTGCAATAAATTCCAGGCACAACGTATTGCCTCTAAGATCAAGAAGAGATGCATTTTGGCTTGAGTCGCTTATGGCATCTTGGGCAAAAAATGCATGTAGAGGTCCCAGTAGGAATGGCTTGATCCTGTCTTTACTAATTCCTCCCTGGTGACTTTGGAGAAACCACTCCTTTGGGGATCTTAGCTTTTTGGTTGGTTTGTTTGGTTTTCTTTTGAATCTACTTGACAGAGTCAGATGGAATGCTCAGTAGGGCCCCTTAGAAATGTAAATCCTGTAATCTCATCACTGTGGGTTGTACTTAGGTACTAGTAAGTAGGATGGAGGCTGGAGAAAGCAGGGCAAATTGGTCCAAAATGGAGGGCCTTAGATACCAGGGTAAGAAGTCTGGATAGATACTTGAAAACAGATAATCAAGTAAGTTAAGAATCTGCAAGTGCCCAAGACTGGGGATTGTGTTGTGGATAAGAAGACAAAAGCAACATTGTTAAGGTGGTTGTTATCTTACAGAGGAGACAGCGAGCACATATGTGGGTATATAAAAC
Source organism: Gracilinanus agilis (assembly GCF_016433145.1). Lineage (NCBI taxonomy): Eukaryota > Metazoa > Chordata > Mammalia > Didelphimorphia > Didelphidae > Gracilinanus > Gracilinanus agilis. The sequence goes on along the minus strand of NC_058133.1, from coordinate 4,637,948 downwards.
AGATAACAAACATGTCTAACCTGGCGTGGTGACTAGCAGCAAAAGAGCAGGGTCAGCATTAGAGAAATTGTGCATGAGAGGGTTATGGAAAAAAGAAATGATTCTTTCCCCTCTACTTCTCTATCAGTCCTTCACTCACTCAAAGATTTTTGAGGACCTACTATGTGCCATACACTGGTTTAAGAACTAATAATATAAAGAATAAAGATAATAAAATAAATATAGAATGAAATATAAAAAAAAGAAAAAAAGGAAAAATAAAAAAGACAGTTCCTGCCCAAGAGAGCTCACAATACACTTGGGAAAACAACAGGCAAAATGACTACATACAAAGGAGTTAGAGATACAACAAAGAAGAGATAATTGACAGAGAAAAGACACTAGAAGTCAGGCCTCCAGGAAAAATGCTTCCAGTAGAAGGTAGGATTGAAGATGAGTCTTCAAGGAAACCAAGGAAGCCAGGAGGTAGAGAGGAAGATAATGAGTATTTCAGGAGTCCAGGATTACAGAGAGAAAATTCCTGGCACTGAGATGGAGTCTTTTATATGAGGGATAGTAAGGAGAACAGTATCTCTGGATTAAAGAGTAATTGGGAGGGATATAATCTAAAAGAAGACAGGAAAGGGAGGTGGGGGGTTTCATGAAGGGCCATGAATACCAAACCTAGAATTTTGTATTGGATCCTGGAGATGACAGAGAGCTACTTCAGTTTATGGAGTATGTGTGTGGGGTGGAGGGTAGCAGGGAAGACAACAATGTTGGATCTGTGCTTTAGGAAAATCATTTTGTTGGTTGAATGGATGACTGACTTGATTGTCAAGAGACTTGTGGCAGACTCATCAATTCTTAGGCCATTAGTAGTCTGGATATAGGAAGGCAAAAGCCTTAACCAACCCATTGGCAGTAACATTGCCGGTTAACGTTGTCAAGGTGACATTGTTGACTCTTGGCAACAAAATGAATATGAGGGGTGAACCATATTAAGGAGTTGAGAATGGTACTTAGGCTGTGAGGTGGGGGACTATGGAATGATGGTGCTCTTCATCATGATAGGGAGATCTGGAAGAAGGAGAGAAGAGAGGGGCAAAACTAAGCTCAGACATGATGAGTTAACTATGTCTACTGGACATCCAATTCAAGATACGTGAAGGGCTTTTGCGGATGTGAGACTGGAAGGCCAGCAGGGAAGTTACGGATACAGGAGGAGCTTTTTAATTTTTTTAAATTTTTATTTACTTATATTTTTCATGAGTAGCTTTGAGAAATGAATCCAAGGGGGCTGGTGCTATCACTAAATAAGGTTGTATTGAGGGAAAAGAGAAGAGGTTGTAGGACAGAACCCTGAGGGATGCACAAATATCCCATAAAACTGATCAAGGCCCCGCATAGCCTTCTTGATGTAATATTCACAGAACATTTGCTGATTTTGTTTTGCAGGAATGGAGAGAGAATAACTTCCTCTAAATATGTTTTTTTTTCCCTCCCTAAGTTCTTAAGAGAAAATAAATAAATTACAAGGAAAAGTTGTATTCTCCAGTTTAAAGGCCCACCTACTTCAAGTTTAAGGGCCCAACTCTGCTGGTTTCAAGTATTATGCAAGAGCTGGGGTTTACCACAGAGAGTTGTCTCTTCTTAATCCTGTCCTTCAAGTAGTTACTCATACCAATCTGCTTTTCTCTTTCACTGGGTTATTTGAACATCAATACCAAAATCTAGTGAAACATGAAGTGGAATAAAAGATTTATGAGGATGAATAATGAGGCATGAACAGCTGTGTACGTGTTGAGAAGTAGAATATGTTTGTGCGTGTAATGGTGTAAAGCTACAAACTCTGTTGTGCATGAGCGAAACTTGTCTCCCCTTTGGTCACTGCTGGATGTCATTGCTATCTACAAAAAGAAATCAGAGCTGATTTTTCAAGTGATCAGAATTTCCTGACTTCTCCTTAGGATTTCAATTAACTTCAATGAAGACAATGGATGGTTCATTTTAAATGACAAATGAGATTTAGAGGACGCCATTCCTACAACCCTTTGGAAAAGGGGAAAATTCCTTTGATGTCACAGCCCAAAGGGAGAGGAAGAGCAACTTCTTTCATGACTAGTATGCCAAGTCAATAGTCAATGAAGATATTTTAATTGCTTAAGGCACAAATATGAAAAAGAAATACAGTCTTTGACCTCAGGGAGCTCACATCGCATCTGTAAACACAACAAGAACAGAAAAGAAAGCTTAAAAATAGGAGAAGGGGGAGACCATCCCAATGAGGACCTCTGGAGCAGGTTGGGGAACCTCAGGCTACTATTGGAAATAAACTCTTTTTATATCATGTTTAAAAGCATGTAGATTACTACCTATCTCCCATGCCAACCAATAAACCTCCAAATGCCATTTCTAGGAATACCAAACTTGCAGCTAAATAATCATCAGAAGAATCTTCTAAGACTGGACATTCCACATGCAACAATGTCCCTTCTCTACCAAAGCCCAGGAGAACTATTTTATGTTTTAGTAGATCTCTCTGAACTCGAAAACTCATCCTAGGAAACCACCAAATGCCAGTGCTTGTTGAGACCATGGCCCAGAATCCCACAGCTTTGACATTAAATATGGTTTGGTGGGATATGAACCAAGTGTTCTCAACTCTAAGCCTAGGACTTCATGCACTACATTGCCATGCTTTTGTAGGTGGTGTCCTGTCATTTTAGTCTTGTCTGATTTTGTGGCCTCATTTGTGGTTTTCCTGGCAGAGACACTGGAGAAGCTTGCTGGCCATTTCCTTCTCCAATTCATTTGACATATGAAGAAACTGAGGCAAAAGACTTAAATATCTCGCCCAAAGTCACACAGCTAGTAAGTTTCTGAGTCCAGATTTGAAATCATGAAGATTCATGTTCATGACTTCAGGCCCAGCACTCTACTCTACCCAACTGCCTATCACCATGCTTTGACAAATAATTCTTAGTGATCATTACTTCAAGCGCAAGAGACAGTTACTTTGAGAAGCATCATGGTGCAATGTAAAGAATGATGGTTTTGGAGAAATGGAACCTGTGTTCAGATCCCCACATTACACATTATATGATCTTTGAGTCCCTTTACTAAAACTACCTTAACACCCTTCCAGATCCAAATCTCTACTTATAGATGTATACTCTCATTTGTTGTGACAGATTTAGGAAATAAAAGTAATTAACCATTTAGCAAGCATCTACTCTACACCAGGCCTAAGCAACATGGATAAAAGTAAGAAAAAGATGGATAGTTCTTGCCCTCAAGGAGCTTATAATCTAATGAAAGAAGGCAATATACAAAAGGAAAGGAAACAGTGAAAAACCAAAGAATATCTAGCATGGAGGCATGGTGTTGGTGGAGTTGAAATGATGCAAAACAGCAGATGAAACAAATCAAAGTAAAAGTAATTATTCATTTATTAGCCATGTTTAAACATTACTTTGCTAACTATGCATATGCTGCAGAACATGGTCATCAGTGAGTGTCATGTCAAAAGTAGTACTCAACTGATGTACTCAAGAAAGGACTGATTCCCTCCTCTACCCTCCAGGGTATATCAGTATTATTTCAGTATTCTATTTTCCCAGAAGTTGCAAAAGCCACAGAGTGTTTCTAATTGACTGAACATTGTTGGCCTGGAGACTTTTCAGAAAATAGAAGTTCAAGAAGGAACTGAATAATAAGATGGTGTTGCATACATTCCAAGAAACAACCAAATGCCAATCGATAAGGAGCAGCTGAGTATATAAGAAGCTATTAAGTTACTATTTGTACAACCTCTGGCAAGTCACAGCCTCCCCGGGCTTCAATTCTCAATCTGCAAAGTCAGAGATTGGACAGAATGACTTCTATGATTCTTTTGAGCTCTAAATCTTGACTCATAAATTGAGACCTTGTAAATCCAATCTGCTCATTTTCACAAGGGAGCCAATAGTCGATAAATAGTCATTAAATATTCATCAGGCATCTACTATATGCCAGGCACTGGACTAAGCAATAGAGATACAAGTAAGAAAAATAAGACAGTTCTTGCCTTCCTGGAGCTTACACTCTAATGGGGGAAGAAAATATTCAAAAAGAAGATGAAATGTACCAGGAGACATCTGGTATGGGGGAATGGCGTTGCTGGCATTAAAACCAAACAAATCAAGTCACCTAGAATATTCTTAGCCCTCCTTCAAGGTGGGCTTTGGAAGTAAATTATTCCACCCTCCAGCCTTCCAATCAGGGTAGAGATGAATAGAATACTGTGGAGTATTTTGAAGGTATGGAGTACCAAAAACTGAATCGATCTGCATAGTTATGAGATTATAAGTGATGAGATTTTCTTGGAGTCATGATTTTCATGGACTAAAAGGCAAGGAAAAAAGCTCTTGGGGGGGAGGCTTAAAAAAACAACAACAACTAGGAAATTAAAGGGCAAAAGGGCAGGAAATGGTAGGTGACTTGCCCAGGCTCAAACAGCTAGTAATAATAAGTGACTAATGGAGATTTTGAAATCAAGTCTAACTCTATCAGTGCTCTATGTGCTCTGCTCCCCCATAAGTCTCTAAAGAGTAACATCCAGAATTGTAAAGTATATAGAGAAAGAGTTCTCTAAAGTATAGGAATCCCCATTCCTGTCTCTTACACATACTAGCTTTGTGACACTGTATGCATCTCAATGCCCCCAGTAAACCTCTACACGATGAATTGCAGACAAATTTTGAAGCAGTGCAAGGATTTTCCATCGTGGAGTTTTCCCCAATGATGAAATCACAAATCAGGACGAGGCAGATACGTCTGTCACACAGCAGAATCCTTGTTAACATTCTCAAAAGCTCATTATGATCCCATGGATTTTCGTGTCTGTGATTCTCTTTCTTACATTCCTCTGCATTAGAATATGCTTCAATTTATTTCATAATGAGCTATTATATGGTTCTCCTGTGTATGTTTTCTCATTTTTTACCTCTACTTAACATGAACATTTGGAAGTTATAGCACTACAATGCAAATCTATGAGAGGCATTAAATTAAAACAATAAGCAATCACTACTATTCTGCAAGACAGCAAAAGATGGTGACTTTGTCAAAGGGACCACAAAGTCTACCAAGGGAAGGCCAATGATAGCAGCTCATTCTGTCACCAGCGATATGATAATAGACCCTTTTCTTTGGCTTTTAAGAGGTCAGAGAGTTCATGGAAGCTGATAAGTTGTTAATATTTTATTTAGGGAATAAGAAAGTATTAGGATCTGTGGGCCATGTGGTGCTGTCTTTGAGATTTAATCAACACCTTGCCAAGTAGCATAACATGTTCCAGAATTCCCTCTATGTGTGGGAATCTTTGAACTGTGATTAATACCCTGATGATATGTTAAATGATTTTTATTTTCTATTAACCCTTCCTCCCTGGCATCCTACTAAAGAAGAACACCTTGATTCTGTCATTCTTTATCTTAAATCCCTACTTCTCTATCTCTCCTTGAGAGGTAATGACTCCCGTTGAGGTGTACAGTAGAATCTAAGCATACAGATGAGGTGAGTTTTATTAGATGTAATGTCAATTTTACTTAGAAGAATCTTGGTTTTTGCCTTATAATTTTTTTTCTCCTTCCTGGCTGCATTTTCTTTGTTTGCTTGTTTGGAGTTTTATTGTTCAGTCTTCATGTTTCTGGGTCAGATTGCTTCTGCCTCTGATTAGTGACATCAAGGCCACATCAGAAAGTCATATATCAAAGGGAACACTCTATTTGCTTTCATGGATGAAGGCTTGTTTTGGAAAACATGAAGCAATTAAGAAGGCTTCCCTCAAATATGAACAAATTCAGGATTTTCTTCAAGTCACAGGTATATCTCCCTCCCCCAACCCCCGCCCCACCAACCCTTTCCCTTTGTAACTCTGATGTTAACAGTCATATAACTAATATGCACTTATCTGGTCGATAGACTTAAATTAATACCATTAATATAAATGGGATTTCTTCATTCCAGAAACATAAAAAAACATGAGGAGGACTGAAAAAAGGTAGTTCATTCCCTTTTTCATAGGAGATGCAATTAAGTGACAAGGGACGTAATTCTTCCAAGACTAGGCTGACTCTCTTTTCAAGAAGGTCATGCATTGTGGGGGGAGATCTCTCCATATGCAATGGACTGGCCTCTTCAAGAATCTGTTGAAGGCAGATAGTTTATGGCTCTTAAGAGCATGGGAGGCTGAATTGTATTGCTGGTAGGAAAAGGATATGTTAATTTGGGGATTTCTCTGAACACTGGAGCCTTATCAGAGGAGAAAAGTGGCCAGGTTTACTGAGGTCTCTTGTAAATCATTAGGCACAGAGGTGATACTCTGTAAACCTTCAATCCGGTGGTAGTTGCTTGATAACAGAATTAGGCTTTTTTTTTTCCTTTTTAAACGCTTTCAGTGTTACAAAAATGCTTATAACAGCCCTTCCCCTCCCTGATTATTACTCACAGGATAATTCAGCGATGATGGTGATGGTGATGACAATTCAAATAATTATCCAGTCAAGCACCTGTGCCTACTGGGCACCAAGCATTGAGGAATACAACGCACATTGACGAAATTCTCTCCACCCACCAAAATTTTTTTCTTATAACAACCATATAACATGCATCCTGTAGTGAAGTGCATTTTACAGATCAGGAAATTACATCTCAGAGATGATAAAAGAGAAACTCAATGCATGATCAGTATAGGAAAACAGACTTGATCCCATTTTCCTGATTTTATTTGAGTTGTTTTCCCCCTCTCCCATCCAGCTTTCGTGATATGTATGCACAGAATAATACTTCAAATGGATCATCTCTTTTGAGTCTCACAGCATGCCTATGAAGTAAGTCCTACAAATAGTATCACATTTCACAGAGGAGGAAACTGTGATTCCCCAGAGGTTTGGTGATCTGTCCAGGGTCACACATCCCTTAAATATAAGGAAGATTGTTCCTAATGTCTCCATGATTGCAGGGCCAGATTCTCTCCATTAGGCTATGCATTTTGTCTTAAGAATATCTGAAAGTAAATTGAGTATTTATTATATGGAGTATTTCTACTCTCCTTTGTTCATGATTTCTTGAGTTCTAACTCATTAAATAGGTTCTGGTGAGAATTTCAATAGCATTTGCCATGGGTAAGTCATTTAAGAGTGTGTAAAGCAATTTAGACATATTTCAATTGAGCTTCACAATAAATGAGAGGTAAAGAATAATATAGGCATGATTAGTCCCATTTTGAACGTAAAGAAAATAAGACTCAGAGAAGGGAATGCCTTGCCCAAAGTCACGCATATACCCCATGTTAGGGGAGGAAATTTAAACTCACATTTGCCTAGACTCTACCTGCGGTATTATGTGGCCTTTCTAAAAGCATCTCTGGAACGGAGCTAAGCCAACCATTTGCTTAAATGGCTCTTTGAACACATTAAGGGATTTGTGGACACACAACATCCAGTCTGAAGAAAGGCTTCCTGGAGATGCTGGCATAGGCCCTGAACATAGAATAAAATCTGAGATTCTGAAAGGCCAAGGTGAGCAGGTAATTCATTCCTTACATGTGGGACAGCTTGTTCAGAAGAACAGTAGTGGCTTATGGAGTGCCAAGTTTGGTAAAGTATAATGGGCATAGTGCGGGGAAATGTGTGGAAAGGGAAAATGAGTGCATTTTATGAGGAGCTTTAAAGACCAACTGGAAGATTTCATATCTTATCAATTTGACAAAGAGGACCTAATGGGTATTTCTGAGAAGAAAGTAAAAACATCACATCATACCAAAAGAATATTCCGATGTGAAAATCTGCCACTGTCTTTAAGGGAAACAAAGAGGATACATGGAAACAACTAGAAAAGAAGGGGCATTAGTCATTTTTCTCTCATATCATCGATGGTGTCTTTTGAGTTCTGAAAACAACTGGATTTTAATACCATGGATCTATGGATAATGGAATGGAGAGGGGAAAGCCTGGAAGCAGGGAGACCAAGTAAGAGTTTTACTGAAATCGTCCAGAAGAGGTGATCACATTCTGAACTAGAATCGTGACTGTGTGAAGAGAGAAGGGCAGATATGAGAGACACAGAAGAGCCAAAATGGAGCCACTGAGCAACTGGTTGTTGAAAAAAGTTGAGAGAATAGAATACAAAATGAGTCTTGATCTTCAATATACATAAGTGGAAAAGGATTCCTATTTCCTCAGGTTGACCATTGGTGTTGGGAGATCTCAATTAGTCTGACGCAGAAAAATGGAAAAATCCTAGGTGTATTTGACAAAGGAGTTATATGATGAGGCTAAGGTAACACTTGAGGGAAGTGTCTTACTCAATATAGGCTATGCTTTTGTGTTTGTATAGATTTGTTAGAACAAGGAAACTTTTCCATTGGATTCTTTGCTTAGAGTATGATGAGAAATAAATAGCCTTGAATCAGCCTCAGAAGACCCAGGCTTGGATCCTCCTCCCCTCTTAACTAGCGATGTGAGACTCATTTATCCCAAATGTAAAAATCACATAATAGCATTTGCAGTATCTCTATAAAATGATTATTAGGAGGCTTCAATTCAATTAAGTGAGCACGTATTAAGAGTATAATAAGTTTACTGTTCTGTAGCTTACATCACAGATACAAAATGGATAATGAAAGTATAGCACATGCCCTCGAAAGGCTTTCACTCCACCGGGAGGAAGAAACAAGGATACATTTGTGATTTGTGTGCATGTCTCTCTCTCTCTCTGTCTCTCTCTCTCTCTCTCTCTGTCTCTCTCTCTCTCTCTCTCTGTCTCTCTCTCTCTCTCTCTCTGTCTCTCTCT
>NC_058133.1:4554283-4599347 GCF_016433145.1 Gracilinanus agilis | reverse complement strand
CTCTCTCTCTCTCTCTCTCTCTCTCTCTCTTTCTCTCTCTCTCTCTCTATATATATATATATGTATATATATATATATATATATGTGTGTGTGTGTGTGTCTAGATAGAAATATGTATATTTCTAGAAAGAGAGAAAGGGAGATGGACATAGACATATTTCTCATCTATCTATCACATATGAATGATGTCCTATTTTTGCCAATTATATGTAAAAGTATTTTATGACATTCATTTTCTAACATTTTGAGTCCTAAATTATCTTTCTCCCTCCCTTCCCCACCCATGGAATGGTAAGCAATTTGATACTGGTTATATATATGCTATCAAAGAAAACATATTTACATATCCATCATGTTGTGGAAGAAGACATAAAAAATAACATGAAGAAAATAAAGTGAAAAATGGTCTGCTTAAATCTGCATTCAGACTCCAACAGTTCTTTCTCTGGAGGAAGAGAGCATTTTTCATCATGAGTCTAAAGTGAGGAATGTTAACATAAAATCTTACCAAATTTGGCCTCAGAAATTTTTAGCAGGTAAACTATTAATAGTATTTTAGCTTTTTTTTAATTGGGAAGACTAGGTAATTTGCTTGTTTGTGTTGCTTTTGTCAGACCATTGTAATTTGGGAAATCTACCACAGTGGTGATCCGATTGATATTTTCTTTTCTATAACCTCAGTTAGAGACATTTCTCCAGCCTTAGTTACACCTTACTTACCATCAGGACATTTCTCTTGTGAGAAAATATCATTGTCTTTGTGACCTTTATAACATATCATAAGGGATTCTATTTTTGTTGCTTTAGCTTGGAAAATCTTTTCTCTGATACTCAATGGCAGAAATTAATTGAGATTGGTGTGAATTATTCTCCTAATCATTCAATCATTCTGCTGGCATAAAGCTGTGAAGACTATCCAGCATTCCCGTGTTGCAAGGATTTCAGTACTCAACCTAACATTAAATATTCATTCAAACATCAAGTGGTTTGATGTCATTAAATTCAATTATGACCTTGATGCCTACATCTATATCATGTCTATATATCTACACCCACACCCATATTTATATCCATTTTCTTGTTGTTTAGTCATTTTTAGTCATGTACAACTCTGTGTAAACCCTTTTTGGGAGGTTTCTTAACCAGGACACTGGAATAGTTTGCCATTTCTTTTTCAAGTTAATTTGAAAGATAAGGAATCTGAAGAAAACAGATTTAAATGCCGTACTCAGTGTTGCACAGCCTTAAAGTGCTGAAGTTGGTTTTGAACTCATCTTTCTGACTTCAGGCGCCATGTTCTATCCACGGCCCGTCTGTATTTATAACTACTCTATAACTACCATCTCTATCTTCTGTGCTTATACCATCATTTCTATCTAGGTGTACATATGTATATATATGAATATAAATATACAATTATGTATATGCAAATACACAAATAATTTATGTGAATGTATATAAATACACATGCATATACTCATGTGATTTGCCTTTCCTTTCATCAATTTTCTTTTGTCTTTCAAAACTTTTAGTTTGTTCCCTTCAAAATGTTGATTTCCCCAAGGCATCTAAGTGGTGTAGAACTATAGCTAGAATAAAAGAGGCTGGAGTTCAAATCTAACATCAGATGCTTAATTACTATGTGATTCTGGTCAGGCCACTTAATCTCTCTCTGCCTCAGTGTCCTCATCTGTAAAATGCAGGTTTTAGTGGCATCTGACTTGCAGGATTGTTGTGAGGATAAAATTACATGATGTTTGTAAGATGCTTAACACAATATCTTTCCTACAATAGGCATTTTATGAATAACTGTTCTTTTTCTTCCCCTTTGCCATCTATCTGTCTGTCTGTCTGTCTGTATCTATCTATCTAACTCTATATCTACATCCATCTCTCTCTCTTTCTATATACATATATAGACATAGACATATGAGTACATATATATATATATGCTTTTATATGTACTCATCATATGTCTATGTTGGAAATATTATTAAGTGTGGAGCAAGTCAGTTGGACATAGTTTATTTCATTACAAATTGACTGGATCCATTGAAAGCAACATGATCTCGGCCACATCAGTGATGAGTCTTTTCTCTATCAGGTCAGAGAAGTGTGTTGACATGAGCCACATCAATGCCAAACAACTTTAGAAACTAAAGCCATCTGGTGTTTGTGTGTATTAAAGTTTATAGTGACTAAATGGTCAAGAGAAATTTGAAAATGGAATCGTTTTTAGCTTGTTCCCCTTAGGATCACTTTCCCATCATACCTGGGGTATCTTCAAGTTGGCAGATATTCAGATTTTCTTTGTGTGCGCCATTCAACACTGTTTCATTAGTTTTCAAGACTTTTGAATCTTCCTTAGGAATAACCAGTTCCTTCTTCATCTACAGCACTATTTTGAGGGGGAAATCACCATGTTTGAATATCTTTTGCCTTATAGGATTATCATAGGCTATAGAAATGGACGTTAGGCTGCCAACTGTTACCTAAAGCAAATATTGTTAAGTATAATCTCAGCAACAGACTTTAAATCAAAGTGTAAATACCAGCTTCATGAAGGCAGAAAATCACATCTTCTGAAAAGTGGCCCAAAAAATGATGAGATTTTAGGAAGTGGAGGAGGGAGGGGTTGAACTACAGAGTCACTGAGGTCACTTCCAGCTCTAAAATGTCAGAGAGTCTGGAAATAAAGGAGAAAATGTTGTATTATTTCAGAAGAACCAAACTGTGTAGACCTTCTTTAAGAGTTTAAGCACTGGTCCACCCTTTCTCCTTTCTCCCTATTGAGAGTAGAAGCCCAGAAAACCCAGGGAAACAGTCATGATGCTTTCTATGTTTGATTGTTTGTTTCTTCTAGCTGGTCAGAGGATGATTGCCTCTTGAGCCATTTGTAATACCCATGTAATGTCCTTTTAGGTATGTATTGAATTCATTCTCTTTATCCAGCCTAATGTGATTTGTGGATCTCCTTTTGACTTGAGGCTTCTTACATGAGTCATAATAAATTCAGCTTGATGTGCCTGTCTTTTCCCCACCTGCAGAATAGGATATCCAGACAGCCTGCAGTATGTTGCCCTCATTTTGACTGCAGGCCCTATGTATTATTCAGAGGGTTGGCCACCTGGAACACAGAAGCTATGGCAGAAAAGTAGTATTCATTTATATAAAATTCATATAGAATTACACAAAATTGCCCAGCATCTACAGGTTTGTGCCTGAAAGGGGTTTCCTTCCTCAGAATTACAAGCTCATTTTCCAGATAGAAGGGAGCAACAGGATCCTGAGATACAAAGGGAACACAGTCTTTTCCACCACTGACTGATGCTGTGAGCTTCATGAAGGCAAAGACCCCATCTGGTATAAGCGTATATTTCCATCAGTTATGGTGGGCCCCTCAGCATATAACACAAAAATGGTAAGAAGACAGAATCACAGAGGTTGGAAAAAAAATCTCATGAGTTCAACTTCTCTCTCAGACAATGGATTCCTCGTTTTTGTTTCTCTGCTCTCTTTAAAGTGATGATTGCCAGACAATGATAATTTATTGTTCAATCCTTTCAGTTCATTCCTTATTGTTTTTTAGTTGTTTCATGTCTACCTGACCTCACTTGGGGTTTTTAAGGCAAAAATATTGGAGAGTTTTGCCATTTCCTTCTCCAGTTCATTTTATAGATGAGGAAACTGAGGCAAACAAGGTTATGTGATTTGGCCAGGGTGACCCAGAGGTTAAGTGCTTAAGGACAGATTTGAATGAAAGAAGAATCTTCCTGACTCCATTGTGCCACAAAGTCAATTGTGTTAGTCAACTTAACTTTTAAATTGACTAATTATTTTTTTTTCCTTTTAACTGCTGTAATCATCTCTTTAATTTTGTTTTCCTCTGATAAGGATTTTGTCATATTATCTAGATCTTCAGAATTATATCTCAACATCTAGAATGTTTATATGTGTAAATGTATGTGAGCTCTTTTACCCAAATTAAATTCCAATTATTTGTATTACAAAGAATTCTACCCAAACTAATTTTGTCTTCTGAAGTCTTTTGCGTTGATATTCAGAAGTTCCTTGGATGTATTGTATCCCTAAGGCCTTGCATTTCTTGGTTTCTCTAATATTCAAAGATGAAGTTTAGATTCACTTTCTCAGTATCATGTGCACAAGAATCACCAGATGTTCAAAGTCATTGTTTGATTTGGAAAACTTTGCATTCTCTAAAATATGTTGGTATGAATGTTCAATGAAGATTCTTGCCCTCTCTTTGATTTCATCAGCATAAAACTGCCCCTATCAAATTATATAGAGATGCCAACTACTCCTTTCTTCATCCACTATCTTTGACTCTTTCTGAACAAGTTTTCACTTTCAAGTTCTTGAAGACAGTCCTCATTTGCAGAATCATAAATCTAGAAATCATAAATCAGAGGCCCAAGAATGTTGTATGAATTGTCCTAACTCATGTAGTATATATTGGAGGTAGGAGTAGAATCCAGGCCCATAAACTCTTGCCTATGCTAAGTCATAGTTTGCAAATCAAAAGAAATTCAACCCAAATGTTACAGATTACAAACTCACCAACTCTTCTTTTCTTCAAACTCCCTCATGCCTCTTGAGGATAAGAGCATCCTTCCTATTTTTTCAGTTAATGATCTTGAAATCTACCTATGTTCTTCTCTCTTCTTCAATTCAATACCTAATTATTTTCCAAATCTTACTAATGTTTCCTCCACAGCATCTCTTGCATTCATTCATCCTCTCATTTCAAATGACCTCTACCTTCTTTCAGGTCATCATACCCTTTTCCTTGAACTATGGGAATAGTCTCCTATTTGATAGTCCACATAGCTTCCACATGGATATTCCTCAGGCAGAGATGTGACCTTTGGATTCCACAAATCCAACTCTTCCTTGGATCACTTAAGCAAGCGTGCAAGATAAAATTCAGGCCCCCTGAAAGAATCTTTAAAATACTCTACAACATGGCTCCTTTATGAGCATACTTTCAAATTGCTTTTCTTCATATACTTTTATTACTCGTCTTCAAAGTTTGCAGACATGAAATTTTTTATTGACTCCTCACTCTCAGTCAATTAATTTATCTGTTTGCTTAATAAATCTGGTCATGTTCACATCTGAAACACGTCATATAGTACCCATTTATTCACTTCACGCAGCCTCCAGTCTAATCCATGCTCTCATGTCCTCCTTCTACCTAGCATCTCTGGTGTGAGGGCTTGTGAAGCTCTTCGTAGGGCTGCTTATTTACCTTTAGAGTCTTCTAGTAATTCAACTCTCACATGTGATTCCAAGAAGCTTTGCCTTCCAGAAGAGGCCACACTCCAATAAAACCAACTCAGCAGATGGCCTAAACCAGGCTGAAAGTAACTGATAGACCTGAAGGGTATTGTTGATTTAGGAGGATTTCTAAGGGGATGTGGAGACTTCCCCCAGTGACATGTGAGGAAGAGAATCATTTCTTTTAATAGCCATGAAGGTGACTGAAGCAGGGATGTTGGGACACTTAGAGCTTGGTGAGACATTGAAGACCCTTCAGTTGTCCAATGTATCTCAGGGCATTGCCAGTCATCAGGACTTTTGATTTGCCTCAATGGAATCCAATTCACACACAAGTCAGGACATCTTCCTATGATGTCATTGTTCCTCTTGGAAAATAAGGACAAACACCATGTTTTTTTAACCACTCTTCAGAGGGCTTCATTAATTAATCCCCTTGCCTTTAAGTGTCACCTCATAATCCTACAGGGTGCCAAAGTGATTTTCCTAAGTATCATTAGTGAGCATGTCACCCCCATTCAATAAATTAAAGTGACCACTACATCTATGATCTAATATAAACTCATTATGTCAATCTATACACTTTTTAGAAGAAGGCCCCATCTAATTTTTGCAATAGGTTTTATATATTATTATTCCGCATCATGAACACTTGGATCCATCTAAACTTACAAAATTCTGTTCCTTTATGAAAAAAAAAATCTCCTCTCTTTTTGGCTGCCTGTCACCCATGATTAAAATGATCTCTCTCCCTCTTTTAATACTAGCCTTCATTTTTAGGTTGCATTCCAAATTTTGCCCTCTTCACAACATTTTTCTTTGATTTGCCCAAACTCTAATACCTTCCACTCTAAGTTTTCCAACCACATACTTAGTAGGCATCTTTTAGCCACTGATTTAAATGGTGTCTCTCCATCACAAGGTAAGCTAGTTGAGGGAAGGGATAGAGTCTGGTACAAAGGGAATACTCAAATGCTCTCCCTTCCTCCCTCCCTCCCTCCCTCCCTCTCTCTCTCTCTCTCTCTCTCTCTCTCTCTCTCTCTCTCTCTCTCAGGACTTTATAGTTCATCTGATGAAGGTCACTTAAATTCATCAAAGACAACCATTCTAGGTGACTTTTGAGACCTCTAGAGTTCAGGCTTTAATCAAAAGTATCAACTCTCCAGTAGTATTTTTCTGTTCAGTCCTTTCAAGCAATAATTTTACTTGACTTGGAAGAGAAAATGGGAAATATATGATCATGATAAATAGTTCTTCTGGAGGCAGCTGGGTGGCTTACTAGATTGAGAGTCAGACCCACAGATGGGAGGTGCTGGGTTCGAATCTGCCTTCAGACACTTCCTAACGGTATGACCATGAGCATGTCACTTAACCGCCATTGTCTAGCCTTTACCACTCTTCTGCCTTAGAACCATTACCCCTTATTGATTCTAAGATGGAAGGTGAGGGTTTGAAATAATAGTTGTGCTTAATTTTTTAATAATTTTAATAATGAGGTGGCCTTGATAAAGAAGGTGCTCTGTGCCTGGCACTGTGCTAAGCACATTACAAATATCATCTTATTTGATCTGGGAGGTAGAGACTATTCTCATTTTACAGTTGAGGAAACTAAGCAAATTAGAAGTCAAGTAATTTGCTCCATGTTACACAGTTACCATGTTTCGGATGCTATGATTAAATGCAGATCTTCTTATATACAGGCCCAGTGCTCTATCCACTCACCCTCCAGCTGTCTTCTATCAAATTTATTATTAACTATCACTGATCCATCCACACCAAGCAAAAGTCTTATCTTTTCTTTGATGAACCCTTTCCATAAATATTAGCTTCATAAAACACACACACACACACAGAATTTCTTGTATGGTCACGTTTTCTCGCCCATTGCATTTCATTCTGAAAGTCCTATGCCTATCACTGTCCTAGAAGCACTGTGGTCACTTTCTACTCAGGATCTATAACCTGCTCTTTAATATTTTGTTTTTACATGTAAGTCCTATATTTTAAGCAATACTTTGTAATCTTCACAAATCTGGAGAATGAAGGTACTTTTCATCCTTCTTGAGGTCTGTGATAAATTTAGTCTTTGATTAGAAATAATAATCATTCTTCATGGACAGCTAGAGGGCACAGTAGATAGAGTACTACACCTGAAATAAGGAAGATCTGAATTCAAGTCCCACCTCTGTCACTTAGTAGTTTTGTGACATTGGGCAAGTCATTCCACCCTTTTTGGTTTAGTTTCCTCATCTCTCAAATGAGCTGGAGAAAGAAATGGCAAATTTCTCTAGTATCTTTGCCAAGAAAAGCCCCCATCAGGCACAAAGAGTCAGACATGACTTAAAGGATTAAATAACAACAATATCCACAATTAACCAACACGTAGAACTTTAAAGTTTACAAAGTAATTTAAATATTACCACATTTGATCTTCACAACAACTCTGTCAGTGAGGTAGGTGTTATCATTTTCCAGTTTTTAGATGAAGAAACTGGGGCGTGGAAAGAGATGTTTCATAAATTTTAAATAAAGGAAAGAAAATTTAGCTGGCCATCTCTATGCCATTTAGTTTGAGTTGAAATGTGGGAAAATTGTAGAAGTTATGCTTTTAGAGTTGTTAATCAACATCTAGAAAATTAAGAATTCTTCCCAAAGAACCAAAAAGAAGGCAAATAAATGAGTCAATTAAAATTACCCTGTTTTAAAATTAAGAATTTCTAAACTATTAAATCATGGGACTGATATAGCTATAATTTCCAAAACATCTTAAGCAAAGAACCTGATAAGATATTTGTATAGTAATTGGGGGGACACGGACAATAAGTGACATTAGTTCAACAATAATATTTTATGATAGGTTTGAAATTGCCAAACTACTTGACCCAAAGGGTATAATTTAATTTTGTTTTTAATATATTCATTTCTGAACATACTCTGCATGCTCCCCTACCTAGTGAGTCATTTCACATAATACTACTATTACTACTAATAATATAATTCTGCAAAAATAACGTATCAACTTCTTTAATCAGCATATGTCATATCTCACATCCAGAGTTCCCTGCCTCACAACTTCTACCCAAAAGAAATGAAGTGAATTCCAAATATATTCACTAATTGCTCAGTGTTGTTGTGAAATGTAGTCTCTAGTGGAGTGCCCAAAGCAATCTATGTCAAGCCTGATGGTGTCTGAAAATTAATTTAATCAATGACTTGGATAAAGCCATAGATGGTATGCTTAACAAATATACCAATAGAGGACACAAAATGGAAATAAATAACTATATTGGTTGATGGAATCAAGATCTGAGGAAGACCTTAATGAGGCTGAGAATTGGGTTACACTAATTAAAATAATATTTAATAATGATAAACTTGAATTCTAAAATTTTCATTCAAAAATTAAATTTACACTTAAAAAGACAAAGATGTGGCCTGATATAGTTTCTTAGGCACACAGGAAGTTTAGGGAACTGTATGTTTAATTCTTGTCTACATATGATGTTGATAAGGAAATGTCTAGGGAGATGGTTTGGACTTTGATTTCACTAGTGAAGGGAGCTTAAAGTGAATAACTACTTTTGGAAAGCAAATTGGCTAGTGATTTGCAAAACATAAATTTAGAGAGCTGTCTAGAGCAAGGAGAACTCAATATCTTGCACAGAGTGGCACAACTAAATATAATGAGGTACTGAGACTTGATAAAGGTCTTCCTGATTCTAGGATTAAGTCTCTGTTATGCCTTGCTATATCTCTCAACAGTGTAAGCTGGGATCCAAGGAAGCTGAAGAGATCTTAGGCTATGGCAAGAGAGACATAATCTCTAGGACAATTGTGATTATGACTCCTTTTGTCTTGTCATGTTCACATTGAAATCAAGAACCAGGAGAGAGAGGGAATAGCTCAAAAATGCAAATCTAGGCTGGGATGAAGGGCAAAATGGGAATAATTGGAACTATCCAAATTTGGAGTGGACTGCATCAACCATTGAGTTCTACTTTTGAGACCTTTTCTTAAAACAGAACACAATTGTGTTGTAAAGGGAAATACTCACTCTGATATTGGTTCTATTGGATGGCCTCTCTGCTCTCCACACTCTCAGAGATGCTGTGACTTTGAATAGCTCATGCTTATTCAATTGCAGCTACCCTAGAAAACCCGTGATCTATCATCTTTGAACTGTTCTTATCCAGGAGACAATCGTTTTTCTGACACCTGCGAAGATGCTATTGTTGAAGAACAGTAGGCACAAATGATGTACTTATCATGTCAGCCAGCTAAAATGATTTTTTAAAAAATTTAATTGAATAGGGATTTTTGGGGGGATAGTTTCTAGGCAGCAGAAGTCATGAATGCTAAAGGAAAGCTTGCTCATACATTTTGCATTAATACATCTTCACAAGAGTGGAACCGTCCATAGTAATATCAGCCTGTTGAATTGTAAAGCAGCTATTTGGATTTTCATTAGTCTTTAGGGAAGTCTACTCTTAGCATTTGAATGAAAATTCATGTCATAAAGTATTATGCTTACAGCTTAGACATATTGCTCTCTTTGGAGACTTTGTCTATGGTGCCACTCTATGGGGGCAACCAAGAAGATCAATAGGCAGGAATACTGTAATCCTTGTCCTGGAAATAGTTCAATCCGGCTTAATTATTTTTCTGACCATTAGGATAAAGTCTCTTAAAAATAGGGAGAAGAAAGATGTTAATTATTGAGATAAGTCTTATGAGGAAGCCAGAGAGGTCAGTTCTTTTTTCCCATACTTTTTCCCCAAGAATAAATAAAGAGAAAATCACTTGAGGAAGGAGAATTAAATACTAATTTGTCAGGTCATTGGAGGAAAGAATAATTCAATCCAATTCAAAAAAGAATTTCTATAGTTAGTATCTTTTAATTTCCAAGCTCTAGGAATTATGCCCGGATGGTGAACATACAATGATATGAACACAACGATCGCTATTTTAAAGGACTTTATAGTCTACTGGAGGAAAAATGCTTACAGGTCAGTAAGTGCAAAACTTTATAAAGTAACTGCAAAGTAATTCTCAAGGTGGGGCAAAATGAACAACTCCGAGGAGAAGAAAAAACAAAATGTGCCCAAAACTTGAGGTGAGCCTTGAGTGAACCTGCAGACTCAAGTGATGGAGGTGAGAAGGGGCAGTCTCTAATGCACAGTGGCATGAAATGGTATCATTGTATATAGAGAAAAGCAAGAGCAGTGTGGTCGAAACCCAGCGTACTTGGGAAGACTGAAATGGAATCTGACTTAAATCATCTGTAAGAATTAGAGTCACCAGCACTTCTCCATTTAATCATTCAGAGGTATGAGCTAGATGCAAAAGAAGTCTAAGTGCCCCTATTTAGATAATCATTCATTCAAAGGAATGTCAATTAGTTGTAAGAGGAAGAATAATGTGATTGACTGAGAAAACAATTTCCCTGTCCCCTGGGTTTTCTATAAAATAGCAAGCCACGATGGAAACGTTCATCTATTGTTTGGCAGCAGAAACAAGAGAGCAGTTGGTTAATGCCTGGAGAGGGAGTGTTCTTGTGTGAGCTTGAAGGAGTCTCCTCTTTCCTCTCCCCAGCAAACAAGGACATCATGCAGTTCAGAGGTTCTACTGACTCCTAGTACTCCTTGCCATCCTAGTAGTGTTCCCAGGGCCACGTGACTCTAACAACAGGGTCAACATCATAAACAAAGATGATTTTTACATATTAGGGAAAGGCAATTTGAGCTTCTCCTCCATGAGGACATCAAAAGCTAAAGAGAAACACCCTAAGGACCCTAGGATCTGGGATTTTACTCATTGGGCAAGGAAGAGGCTTTGGCTTGGAAAGTCAAATAGGATATTGCTGAAATAGTGCAGTTGAAATGTAAAAAATGCCTACATTAAGGTGGAGCCTATCTTTATGAGTCTATAAAAGGAAAAACATGGAAGAGTGACTATCAAAAACTGATTTGATTGGAGAAGAGAGTGAGAAAAGAGAGAAATATAACTTGGAGTTTAAGACCTTGAGTGATGTGACACCTAATGGTACCCTCAATACAAAAGTCAAGAAGAGAAGAAAGTTTAGGGAGGAAATGAGTTCTATTTTGGAAAAGATGTTTGCCTTTGGAAATAGCTAAGGATAGAAAAATCTCTCACCATTTTCATGTCATTGACCCTTTTAGTGATCTGGTGAAACTCATCAGTTCTGCCTCACAATCATGTTTTTAAGGTCATGAAATAAATGCGTATAATTGTGATCAGCTGGGCAGTACCATGGCTAGAAAACTGGATCTGGTGTTGAGAACAAATGGATTCTAAGCCAGGTTAGGTCACATCCTAGTTATGCTAGTTATGTGACCTTGGGCAATTCAGTGAGTGAACCCCTCTCTCCCTGGGATCTATAAAATGATGATAATAATGATACCCACCTCCTATGCTTGTTATGAGGCTCAAATGAAATGATCCCAAGGCTAGTTATTATGCAAGTGCTTTACAACACTTGAAGTTTTACAAAAATGCTATCATTTTATTATTATTATTGTTTTACAGGTAAGGAAACTGAGGCTGACAGGTGAATTATCTAGGGTTATCCATGTAGTATAAGTGTGAAATCTGAACTTGGCTTTCCTAGTTACGTGTATGATATTAAATCCCCCAGCTATGCTCTACTGCTGACTTCTTTTTGGAAAGAGGATCGCCTCCCAGTCTACTCGAAGCTTGGGAGCATGCCCACTATGCGCCTTTTAGTGGATCACTTTGGAGCCTGGTATACTCCTATAAGGACGGTTTTGCTCTCCCCTGCATAAACGGGTCCCTCTTCATCAGTCCTGCCCTCCCGAGATCCAGGGTCCAGCCCGAGCCTGAGAAGACCTTATTGGGGCAAGCTCAGAGAGGAAGTGTTCCAGGTGACAGATTCATATCTGTTTTACTGCTCATGATTCCGGTGAGTGAAAAATAAAATCATAATAAAGGTTTACGGCTTAGGATCGTGTTGAAAATGGTTCATGGGATGGCGATGCCTCCCTGCAGTCCATCCTTTTCAACGTAATTCATCCTCCGTGCTGGAGACAGAAGGCACCTGAAGTTCCAAAATGGGCATTTTCTCTTCCCATTGCGGTCTGCCTTTCCCTGCCCTCCGAGGAAGCTGGCTGTCTATTTGAATTTATGCTTGCTGACCCTCATTTGGCTTTATTCCACTGAAAGTGGTATAAAACCCTTCTGGAACCCTCGGAACGATAAAAACCTAACAGACCCGATGTTTTTCCAAACAATAATTCATTTTAAAAGTGGTCAATAAATGTATACAGGGGAAATCTCTGAGGTTCCTTTTGCTAGCTTACAGGTGAGAAGAGGGATAGGTCAGAGGCTCCATGCTGACTTGTCGCCTAGCGACAGCCACACAGATCCTTTTCCAGCTGTAGCCTGAGCCCAAAGCCTCATCAGCATGGCCCATTTAGCACAGACATTGCTTTGAAACAGCAACTGAGAGCCCTGGTAGCAAGGCTTGGAGCCCAAGAAGGCTTTCGGAGTCCTTCAAACATCCCTGGAAGGCTGACTTTGGAAAGTTTTCCCACAGGGCCAGGGAAGAGGACTAATACTGGTCACTGACATGCTCAAAGGGCTTTAGCTTTAGGGAGCATTTCGCATATGATCTCATTTAATTCTCACAACAAAACTAGGGGCACCCTCGGTGGTACAGGGAATATCGGGTTATATTTGGGCATAGAAAAATCGGCCTTAGAATCTCGCCTGGGACATTTGCTATTGGTGACTGGACAAACCATTGAATTTTCCACAGCAGCATCACTTGACAATGGGCTTCCATTTCTCTCTCTCTCTCTCTCTCTCTCTCTCTCTCTCTCTCTCTCTCTCTCGCATATGGGCAAACACACAAATTCAGCTACATCATGAAAGAAAAAACAACTACATGTGACCTGAGAACTTTGTCCATATGGTTCATATACGTAGAATATAGAATGGAATTGAACTAGATATTTGTGAGATGGTCCCATGGATATTCCTGTCCTTCTTTTTTTGGTTTGCTTAGTTGGTTTAAAATGTATTGAGCCCTTTCTTCCCATCCCTTTCTTCCCAGAAAGTGACCATAGCATAGCCCATTCCTTGGGCAAGTCTTTATTCTACCACTATTACACAATGGGATTTGGGAGGGAAAGCTTGAATACCTGTGGGACTGGGTGGACCAGAAAAGGGCTGATGTGGAAGCCAAATTAGTCTTGAAGAAAACTTCTCAGTTCAGTCATTTCAGTTGTGCCCAAATCTTCTTGGATCCATTTGGGATTTTCTTGGCAAAGATACTACAGTAGTCTGTCATTTCCTTTTCCAGCTTCTTTTACAGATGAGGAAACTGAGGCAAACAGGGTTAAATGACTTGCCCAGGGTCACCCAGTTAGTGAGTACTAAGACTGGATTTGAACTCAATAAGATGAGAATTCCTGCCTTCTAATCCCAGTGATCTGTGCATTATGGTATCACCTAAATGTCTTTAAAGGAAACTGGAAGGGTCTATAAAAGGAAAGTATGATTTCATCTGTGTAATGGATATCATATAGTGTGTAACATCCATGATCTTAAGTGGGGTTAAAGCTGCCTCACAGAATTCCACAGTACCCCCCCAAACTCCAGGAGATCATCTCATGGATGTTACAAGTGGATGTGGGAGAAGTGAGAAGGCAGGAGAGAATTTGGAATTAAATTTTTAGAGAAGAAAGAAATGTTCAAAGTAAATTTAAAACTAAGGTCAGGATGAAGTGCATATGAGTCTTGGAGGCCAGCCAATGCCAATGCCCTGGGACAGGAGGGAGTATCATGAATGAGGAATAACAACAAGATTGATTTGCCTCTGAAATAGTGTGCACTAAGCAGGTAATATATCTCAGCTGCTTCTTCTGTAAAAGGAAGCACTTGTCCCCAGAGGGCAGAGCGAGTTACTAACCTGTTCTGGGAGAGTCACGGAGGCGTGTTTAGGTTAGATTTCTTAGAATTATACCAAAGATGGATTGACTACGCATCTCTAATCCTGGAAGTTCCTCAGGAAAATCCTGGAAGACTGGGGAAGGGAGGGATGGAAAGGATTAGGATTCATATAGCACCATGTGGCAGGCACTATAGTAAACATTTTTCAAATATCATCTCATTTTATCCTTACAACAAATCAGGGAGGTTAAGGGCTACTATTATTCAGATTTTACAATTGGGAAAACTGAGGCAAATAGAGATGAAGTGACTTGTCCAGGGTCACAAAGTTAGTAAATGCCTGAAGTCATATTTGAACTCATGTCTTCCTTACTCTGACCCTAATGCTTTCTTTTCTATACAACTTAGTTGCCACAGGTTCCTAGTCATCTCTTATGCTTTAAGAGAGATGCCTTTTTCAGATAAACATTAGCCATAATGACCTAGAACACTCTTTCATCAAGTCAGAAATTCTGTGCTTTCACAATAGTCTTCCTCCAGAGTGCAGAGGGGATTCTTTTGGAATGTGAGGTTTTTTTTTTTTTTACCATTGATAACCCCCCCCCCTTTTTAGATTTTGTAAGTAGATTTTGCATAGTAGACAGAGCATTAGGCCTAATGAAAGGAAGACAGGAGTACAAATATGTCCTCAGTGTGAATTCCAAAGGTATCTACATAGAAGAACATCTTGTGGCTATTGGGATTCCATTTCACTTGACACTAAGATGTTGTCTTCTTTTGTCTTCAACCAAAAGCACTAAAGAAAAACACAATAAATAAGCAACACCATTTTGAGAGTGAGGGTCATTCTTCTTCTTTTTCATATCAAGTGTTTAAGTTCATATGATGGAAAATGAAAGTGTATGAAAAAAGCCTTCCTGCTCTAGAAAAGACTTCACTCGAACCCTTTGCCATGGGAGCATGGAGTGTGAAATTTGGGTTTTGCTTCTTGAAAGAGGTTGTTTAAGTTCTTCTATCTGCATCCATCATGCTTCTTGAGAGGGAAGGGAATGAACATTTATTAAGTACCTACTATGTTCCAGTAATGTGCTAAATAAACTCTTTACCCATTTTTTTCTCACTTGACTTTTACAATTCTGTGAGTTACATGTTGTTGTTATCGTGATTTTACAGTTGAGAAAACTGAGATGGAGTTTAAGGGACTTGCACAGCATCACAAAGGCAAAAGATTGAATCTGAATCTAGATTTGAATTCAGGTCTTGATGAACCCAGACCCTAGGGTTTGATTGATGAGAAGGAAATGCAGTGGATATACTGGCTTGCTTGTTTCCATTCTGGTCAGGTCATTGATACACAAAGGGATGCCTTTTTATTTTGTCACACACTAACTAAAAGTGGCATTGACTTTTATTCATGACAAAAATAGCAGAGATTAAAAGGAGAAGTCATAGGCAGAGAAAGGTAAATAGCAAATGGAATTATGACACACTGTACTGAAGAATATCCAGCATTCACTACATGTCTTAGAATCTATCTTAGAATCAATACAAGTTATGGTTCCAATGCAGAAGAGAGATAAAGGTGAGGGAATGGATGAAGTGACTTATCCAAGGTCACACAGCTATGACGTATCTGAGGACAAATTTGAACCCATGACCTTCCATCTGCCAGCCTGGCTCTCTATCCAGTGAGGACTGAACTGTCCCATTCATTTTATCTTGCCTGTTTTCCATCCTAAAAATGGACTGCTTTTGCCTTTCTTTTGATTCCCAGCAGTTGGCACATAAGAGGCACTTCATACATGCCAATAAATACTGACAGAAGGTGTTGATCTACAATAGTAGTAGACATTGTAAATTCAGTGTTCGATGTAAAAAAGAGGTAAAAATGACAATAATACTATAAATCCTATTCATCCACCTGAAATAAATAAAAGAAACTGGAAAAGAATCTCAGTAACACATAAAAAATATTTAGTCATTCTTTTTGCATCAGCCAAAATGTAGAACACAAAGGTTGTTTTCCAATTGGGAAGTACCTAAATCACATGTGGTATGTAATTTTAACATGGACTCTTACTATATTATTGGAAATTACGAAATGGACAGTTTCAGAGGAAACCGAGAAAACGTTTAGGAATTGAGACTTAAGTAAGCAGAAGTAGGTGGACAATTTATTGAGTAATAACAATTTTGAAAATTTTAGAACTTTGATCAACATAATGATAAATCACAAGTCAAAACATATCAAGTTTCAACTTACCACTCAGAGAAAAGAAGTAACGCCTTAGAACAGGACTTAGGAGTATGCTCATGCAAGGAAATATTCTATGATGAAAATTAAGCAAGAAACACTGAAAATGATGGTCACCGAAGTGAGACAACCATAAAGAGGAAGATTGTGAAAACTCAGGAAAGAAAATGTGTTAAGGATGAAAGATCAGTCATCATAGTGTACACTAAAGAAAAGTCAAGAAAGCTAAAAGTTTAAAAAATTATAGCAACCCTGCAGTGAAAAAAAAAAATCTTTCAAGCCAGGAGACTACAAACCAAAATGCATGGGACTGAGGAGTGAATGGAAGATGTGAAAGTAGAACTAATGAGGATTGATAATGTTTTCTAAGAGTTCAACTCTGTAAGGAGAGAGAAATATGAGGCAATTAATTTTTCCTGCTTGGTAGTACTTGCTAAAGCTTGTTTACTGCTATTATAATCTTTGTGAACTGCAGAGCACCTCTAGAGCTTAAAGACTTCAGAATACCAATTGTGATAGACATAAACATATGATTGTAGAAAATATCAAATAATGAATGCTCTGAAAGATATAATTTTAGTGATATTTGAATCGAACATGGTTCTATAAGTCTTAAGAAAATTGTGAACTGAATACTTGAAACGAAACACAATTATGCCAAGATGACTGTCTTTGTATATTGGAGGTTCATATTTCCCAGGGTTTTAGAGGAAGTAATTTAGGTTAATTTGCCATCAACCAAAACTCAAGAAACCTCAAGAAATTAAAAGGACCGAAGTATATAAAGCTTTGTTTTAAATGGTTTTTATGGAGGAGGTATGGAAATCCATGGACATAAATTGTAGAGGATAAGAACTCTTGGATAAAGCAAGTACTTAGAATGGAAAATACATACATACATACATACATACATATATGTAAATATATATTCAAGAGAGAGAGAGAATTTTGAAAGATTTAAATAATCTCTGTGTACACTATGTTGTTGAATCTTGTTTTCTTCCTTAGATCACTGATCTAAGATATTGTTTATTAACCCAAAGTATGTGTGATATTAAATTAAGTAATAAAAATAAATTAAAGGGGCAGCTGGGTAGCTCAGTGGAGTGAGAGCCAGGCCTAGAGACGGGAGGTCCTAGGTTCAAATCCGGCCTCAGCCACTTCCCAGCTGTGTGACCCTGGGCAAGTCACTTGACCCCCATTGCCTACCCTTACCACTCTTCCACCTATAAGTCAATACACAGAAGTTAAGGGTTTAAAATAAAAACAAATAAATAAAGAAACAAACAAACAAACAAACAAACAAATAAATAAATAAATTGAGTAATAAATAAATAAATAAATAAAATAAAAAAAGAGATGAGGAAAGTTGATGGTACTAAGGATAAATCTTTTTCTTCATGATATATTCAAATTAAGTCATTAGTTTACTGTTTTGTCCTGATCTCTACAGTTTAAAGGAGTTTTCTCCCAATAGTTATCTCTATCAATAAAATCACAAATCCATTCCCATGCTATCAATACACATATTCACTCTTGGTTAGCCTGCTAGCATACAGGGTTTAATAAAAACATTACAGGCTGATTAAGCAACTTGCTACAGAGGAAGGCACAGCCATTGGGTGTCTGAGGCAGGATTCAAATTCAATTTTTTTTTAAGTTTTAGCTCTCTCCCCTAATGCATCTTGGGCTGTCACTTGCCAGTTATTTGTTCTTTAGAATGTTAAAAAAAACAAAAACAAAAACAAAATAATTTCCCTGTACTATAGAGGATCATTACCTAGGGTAGGTGACTTTTTTTCCTTCCTGAAAAATGTGCTAAAATCTGAATTTCATTTTTTCCTTGTAATCATAAACATTATATAACATGTTACTTTTTAAATATTTTGGGAATGGGACCACAGGCTTCAATGGACTTCCAACAGTCTGTTTCTCACCTACACTTACTAATATCTATACACATACCCATATCCACACACATACTTAGTAATTACTTGGCAAGATTTAGCTTAGTGCAAATGAGGTCATGTATGAATACTGAATCAAGTGGATCTGTGACCCCATCAAAGTATTTAGTTCCTCTTACTATAGAACTTGAACTCTATCAATGCCTTTTTAGCTACTCAACTCATTCATTTTCTGCCACAAATTTGACAAAGGGAATCAATCCAATGTGTTGGAGGTCTTCCTCTATTTCCTTTGACTTTGCATGCATATAAGTGCTTTCTACTCCAGGTTTCCAGGTCATCATTATTAGATATATCTATCATCTAAATCTCTTTCTAGTTCCCTGTAATTTATCTCTATCATCTATATCTGACTATCTATCTAAATCTATATACCTGTGCATATCTCTATGACTCTAGAGAGAAGTAGGGTTTGAAGCAGGTTAGAGATAGAAATGATATATCTATATCTATATTTATACCTATATATCTCCAATAAAAATGTCTTCATATAGGTAGAGATATACATATAGATTCAGATATAGACATAGGCTTAGACAGATATGTCTATATTTATATGGATCTGTCTTTATAGATAGTCATTAGTATAGATATAGGACAGGAGGATAGATTAGTAGATAAATAACAGATACAGATCCTTAATTGACCTTTATAACAACCCTATGATGCAGGAGTCATTATGATGCCCATTTTACAGAATGCATATGGCCAATCTTATCTATAGAAAATATGTATCTGTTCCAATTGTGTGTTGTCCATGTTTCTGGATACTTATAACTAAGGATCAAAACCTTTGATCTCAGAATCCGGATTGTGATAAAAGCTGTAGGGATATTTCTAGAGCATTCTAGAACCAGAAATTAAAATTATTTTGTGCTTCTTCACTTCTTAAAGAAATATCCTTTTAAGTGAATCTTGAAAGTTTTGTCTTCAGGCATATTTGTAGAACATAACAGTTTTAGCTTCCCCCAGAAAAAAAACAAAACACAGAATTTTAAAGCTGATGTATCTGGGCCATAATCTAACAATGTTATATTATGTTTCAGGTAGGGAAAATCAAAGCTCTCATGAATGAAATAACTTGTCCAATGCCAGCATTGCTGACTTTTGAAGGTCAGTTTAAGGAAGTAGAGATGTAAAGTATAGAGAAGAAAAGGCACAGGGGAAATAGAATGATTTTCTTCAAGTTTTTGAAGGGTTGTGAGATGGAAGGAAGACAGGAAGACTAGACTTGGCATACATGGCCCCAGAGGAGAGAACCAATAGCAGTTGGTGGAAATTGAAAAGAAATTTATTTATATCAGGAAACTGAACATTAATAATCCAAATTGTGATAACCTCAGTAGCTAGTAGCTTCTCCTCTATATTGTAATGCAAAGGTGAGATGAACTATTTTTTAAGTGTGTTGTAGAAGCAATTATTTTCCAGAAATGGCTTTGACTAGATGATCTCTATGTAAATTGAGAGAAAAAATGAACTAAACAGAGAAAACCCCCAAAGCATTGTAATAAGATAAGGTACATAGTAGACTGGAAGAATGGAATGGTCAATTATTCAACTAGCTTTTATTAAGAGTTTAGTATGTGCCAGGCAAAGAGCTAAGTCTTGAAAAAGGGCTGATAGTTCATCTACCAATTGAAGAAAATTTTTCTCTGAGGCAAGTCCCAGAAAATAAATTAGATCCTAATCCAAAATAAAGGCAAAGACCAATTATTGATTACTTAAGAAAAGAGAAAACATCATCTGAGGACCATTTTGGGTTAAGTAGAACACAGACACAGGATAGCATGACTGTGTGATATTTGTGATTAATGTTATATAAGCCCCTTTCAAGAAGACTGCAACTTGTTTCTGGAGTACCTGTCTACCCCCTCCCTTGATGGTCCTCCTGCTTAGCAGCCTTAGAAGTTGTAAAAATTATCCTATCCTAAAATGTATAGGGTAATCACTGTCTTAAATTCTCATGATAGTAAAGAGCTAGCTAATATAAAATGGAGGTGGTGTTGGATGTTGGTTTGGATGTGATCTCATTGCTATAGTTTACTAAGACTGATGTAATCCTCTCCTCCAATTCAAATCAGCCTAACACAAAGTATTCCCACCAAAGAATTACTTCTGAATACAAAGAAATAAAACTCTTAGTTTTTGCTTTGTATTAATGACTTTCCTCCTCTTCTATTTAATTAGTCAAAGATTGCCTGTGGTTTTATTTAAGAAATGAATGCTTTTTCAATTTCCTGAGGAAGAAAATAAGACTGAATTACAAAGAACAACAAAGACTTTTTAATATATCCTATTTCTATGATTTTTGTTAGTATATCTAGGGATTCCCTCCACACTGATTCCAATGATAGTCTTTGTCTAACTTAATGGATGGTTTTGGAGGATTAAACAAGTTTAACTAAATTTATTGTATGGCCTAACTAGTCATAACTTTGAGGCTGAGATGTTTGGACTTTTGCCTAGGGTTGCCTAGCTAGGAAGACCATTCTCCCCATGCTGTGATTAAGCCTAGAATGTCTGAAATTCAAGATGGAAGGAAATTCCATCATGCTTCTGCCGCCTTCAAGAAATCCCCTTCCTTCCAGAGCTCTGAGAATAGGCTTACATAGGTTCAGAATCATCTTGAATCTCCATTATTTATGTGCCAATTAGCCAGCTCCTTTGCTAGAACAACTTCCAGTGACACTGTCCTCTCTTTCTGCTACTCTAACTTCATTTCTCAGCAGCACCTTCCCCAGAGAAAGATTGAGAAGTTGACACCCCCAGGTTCTTGCCCATTACATGATTCTACTCCTCTGATCAGATATAACCTACTAGTCAGAGATACTTCTAGATATATTTAACAGAGGACAAAAATGGCTTTTGTAACCACTGGACACATCAATTACCTGAAAAAAATAATTAGGTAAAATGACAATAACATTGGTATCATCATTTAAATAGTAGTTTTACAGTGCTCTCAAAATTTCAAATATTAGCATGTTTAGGAACGAATAATAAATTTGGATACCTAGTCAAAACATGCCTCCAAGGCAGAATTAGCATCCCAGTTTCACCAGAGGCAAGGAAAATAATAAACACACATTTATACATATATTCATATATACCATATATATATGATATATATATATATATATAGGTAGACAGATATAGATACATACATACATTAAGGAGGATGCTCTCATAATCTTAAGTTTTGTGGAATCACATAGAAATATTCCAGAAAATATATTGAAAAATGAATCCAGGAATAAAAATTTAGAAATGTACTCTTTAGTATGAAGAAATAATTTATCTTATTTGTACCACAAAATGAGAAGTCTTCTTGACTACTTAATACCCTTGGGACCATGAACGAGTCACTTCTTCACTTAATGAATGAGTTTCACCATCTATAAAATGGACAGTGGAGAACCTCCAAAAATGATGTTAGGGAGCAGGTTGCAACACATTCCAATTAAGGTATTATGCAGAGATTTTACGTAAAGGATGTAACGACAACAAGGGGTAAATAGAGCAATCTAGAGAATTAAAATGACAACTGATGGACAGCCTGTATGTTCCATTTCTTGCTACAAAACATCTGTTGATTAAGAGAACCACCACCTCCTCCCTGCCCAACCCACCAGCATATTCAATGGACCTCCCAAGGATATATTCATCAGAAGTTCTGGATATATAATGATAACATGGTATTCTTCATTTTCTATCAGTGACTACTTGCTTCTGCCTGCTCAGATATCATTTTCATTCCCATTCCCTGCAGAATAAGGTCATCACCTGAAATCCCATGATCATGTAGAATAACTAAGCTTTGGACACTCTACCATTCTGTAATCTCAGGGACATCTACCCTCTAATTGGGTTGGGGGATTAGAGGACTGAGTAATAAAATCCTTCCAAAGACTTCCTTCATAAAGGCTCAGAATTGTCCAGGAAACACCAGTTCCATGAGTGATTTTGCCTAGTTTCTATTACATAACCACACTCCCACATTGGGTACCCCACCTTTTGATCTTTCTTTTGTATGTTGTCTTCCCCCATTATCATAGAAGTCTTTGAGGTCAGAGCCTTTCCTTTAACTTTTATCCTCAGCAGTTAACATAGGGCATGACATATAGTAAGTAATTAATAAATATTTATTGAGTTCAACAGAGAAAAAACCCTTATATGGTGTTAGTGCCTTTGGGTTCAATTTGAGTTGCTTCCACTTACAACTTATGAGACCTTGAACAATCCACTTAAAATTTAGAGGCCAGAATTTTTTCATTAATGAAATGAAATCGCTGGATAGAAAACACCGAAGGACCCTTCTCAGTTTAAGCTCAAAATCCTATTGAGTGTCATGTAAGACTGAGTTCATTTCAGTACGCACATCTAGAAGACCATAGATCCAAAAGCATATTGGAATGAGGTAGGAGTGACGATATTGGCAGGGCCAATGATGTGGTTGAATTGGCCAGGCCATGCTTTAAGCAGAAAATATTTGACAAATGCCATCTAGTAGGGATTGGGAAGAATAAGAGAGTATAGTATCCCTGGGAAATGGATCAACACATCAGAGATTTATTTTTTTAATTTTTAACATTTTTTAGAAAATTTTCCATGGTTACATGATTCATGTTCTTACTTTCCCCTTCACCCTCCCTTCATGCCACTCCCTCATAGCTGCCGTGCATTTCCACTGGTTTTAACATGAACACATCAGAGATTTAATAGCAATGGCCGAAATGAGGGCTATATTCTAGCCCAAGTAGGTCCTGAATTATCAACACCTCCTGCAAGGTGCACATGTACCACATAGCAAATTGGCATTTCCTTTCCAAACACTATGACTCACAAATGACTTAGTCATTCTTTTGTTCTCCTTCTTCCTTTTATCTTATGGTACTTCTAATTCATTATGTAGCTCTGGTTTCTAGGAGAATTGATGAGCTAACTCAGGGCCATCATGTTGGCAAGAAACAGCTTCTAAGGCTCAATATTCACCCCCCTCCCCAATTTTTTCTTCTCCCAAGTGCCATATGGATCTAATTACTCTGTAAACCTCATTCAAGGTATTTAAAAGGAACTCAGAGGCAATGTTGCTGGAACATGGAGTTGCCTGGCATATAATTTATTGGCGAGTTTTCCTATTGGCATTTGCTTGCTGACATTAAAATTCTTGTCAATCATCAGGCAGGAAAATAATTTGTTACCGTGCTGTGGAGACCAAACTGTCATGAAGGAAACATCACAAAGGGAACAGAAATGATGCACCTTTTGATGATACAACATGATCATGTTGATCCTCGAATTTGTAATGACTGCTACGAGACACATTGAGGTTTTTATTATTATTTGTTTATTTCCTTTTCTTTTTGGAGAAGAAAGTATTTAGGTTTGCCTTTGATTCATGTTATAAGGACATGTTCCAGATCTTAGATACATCATTGGATAATTTCTCCTACCTTGTTGCAAAAGGAGTCTCTGAGAGGCTTGAGATTTATTATTATTATTATTATTATTATTATTAGCAATAACATAATATAAGCTTCTTATGATTGTCAAATATTGTCTTCCATGGCAGGGTCCGATTTTTAATTTTTTTAATCTTTCTTTTTTTGACTGAGATCTTTTGAAATACTAACTGACTTTCTTCTATGTGACATTGTAAGAGGCTCCTGTCCAGTTCTATTAATATGCCCTTTAATATTGCTTCTGAAGAACTCAGATCTAATTCCCTGTGGCCTTTTCCAATGACAGATCATCTACAGAGAAGCTGTGTGTCCTTCATTCAGAAGTTTCACTGGCAACCAGTAGTATTTAACTTTTTTTAAAGCTAGACTCTGGCTTTGCTCCGTCTGGACTTTGCATCATTTTGTAGAAGCATCACTCTGTTCGTTAATAGAAAGACATTTTCTCATTTCAACATTCTCCCAAAAGGCATATAAAGTAATTTCCTACGCTTGATATTTCTGTGCTTAACATTTTCTTTCCTTTGATCTCATGAAACATGATATAAGCAGATTTTGCTCTCATCATTATGGAATCGAGCCCACTTCGAACACTTAATAGCTAATATGGCCCAGTTAATGAGCAGCCTGATTCTTTAACAGGTTCCACACCAAAACCTATATCTCTCCTTTTGCTCTCATGATCCCTGTGGGCTTAGTAGGCAGCAAATAATCATTGTGAGGACTTCATGGATGGGAAAATTGAATTAAGTGTATTAAATGATCTGTTCAGAATCCTCTAGCTAGACTCTTCCCAGGCCAAAGAAAAATGGGAGGTGATAAAGTGCAGCTGGAGTCAACCAGTTCATTCTAGCATATTGCCATATTTTGGGGTATCATCGAGGATACTGTAATAAAATGTCCATGGAAGGCTTCCTGGAAGTGGCAGTGATTGTGCTTCTGGGAGGAGATGATTCTAATTATAAAAAGAAAAGTACATGTAAAGATATAGACAAGATTTTACTTCTTTGTCCAAGTTCTTGAACACCAGAAAGAACAGTTGAACTTTGGCCCTGAAGCAAATCAGTTGAAATCTCATTTGGATCTTTGCCTTCCATTTGACTTTGGGTAAAACAATGATTTTCTTGAAATCTCAATTTCCTGAACTGTAAAATTATGCAATTGGTTGAGATGACCAGTGATGTCAGTCCTAGATTTAAAGAGGAGAAATCATGATTTCTGAATGCTCAGATTCTACTCCGATCCCCATTTACTTATATTAGTATATTGTTAATAGATTTTAGGGTATTTTTAATAATTTTTTTTTAAATCCTACCTAAGTTTCTGACCATTTCTTTTTGGCTAGTTTGCATGAAGGTTTTTTTTTTACCTCCATCTGACCTCTTGCTATTCATAGTAGGATATATTTGAGCCGGTGGGGTACACCTAATCTGAAACTTCAGCCAAATGGACACTTTGATAGATTTTATTTGGCCTAGGCAGAAATAAGCTTAACAAAATTATATTATTTCAAATAAAACCTTGTTTCTATAAAACCTGAAGTGGGCAGGTAGGTGGCTCAGTGAATTGAGATCCACATATAAAGAGAAGAGTTGCAGGGTTCAAAGCTGGCCTAAGACACTTCCTAGCTCTGTGACCCTGGGCAAGTCCTTAGCTGCTTGCCCTTACTGCTCTTCTTCTGTGTAACCAACACACTGTAATGCTTTTAAGACAGAAGATAAGTGTTAAAAGAAAACAAGCAAACAAAAAAGCACCCAAACTAGTCTAATTTCCATCTTGACTCATGGACATCACAATATGGAGTTCCATTCTATTGTTTTTAATTATGACTTTTTCTATTGCTCAAGGCAGATTCAAATTAAGGATTAGAGTCCATAATTTGTGTCTTCATTCCTGTCCACTATGAACTCTTGATTTTCCCTACTATGAGTCAGAACTTCATCCTGAAAAATTCTCTCAGCTTTGGCCTTCATACATCCAAAATGTTTAATACCCCTGTGGCCTTACCCTCTCCCTGGATGCCCCTTTCTAGGACTCTCAGGCCACATTTGAAAAAAAAAGTGCTGTTTCTCTGAGAGGATCCTTCAAGAAAATAGATAAAAAACTAGTTTGGGGATCAATAATCAAGAAAATATGAGCATAAATCTTGTCTTTTGTACAATGCTATTTGTATGATCCTGGGCAAATTAATAAATATCAAAGAATTCTAGATGTACAAGCTTCTACTAATACAGTGAGTTTCTTCATCCAATAGCTTTTTCTATCAATGAAAGCTCAGATTCTATTCTGATCACTTTCATTCTTTTCACAGGCCCATTATTTTTCACCTCTTTCCCTTTTGTCAGTTTTATGGGTTCTGCTTTTTTTATCTAATCTAAGTGAATTTAAATGTGAACCAACTTACTGATTATGTACTTGGCCAATATGGATTATGGTGTGGTTCTGTGATTAAATTTTTTGAAACATCTGTATTATGCACGTCCTTTGGAATCAATCCATTTTATCAGTTAATTATGTAATTAGGGCATTTTTTGAAACACATATTATGCACTTCATAGAATGGAATGGCTTCTTCAAAGCCATTCTGGGCTATCATATAATTAAGTAATTAAGCTTGATGCTCAATAAAGAAAATATCCTTTGAATAATTAGTGAAAAAGACAGAGCATAGGCAGAGTACAATATGTTTTCTTTCACAGATTCCTTGCTGAAAACATAGTGGATCATGTGACAATCCACATCCTTGATTACTGTAATGGGAAAATGATGGAATGATATTTGGGAGTATAATAAAAACATCAAGACCAATTTAGTCATACATAAGTGTAATTTCAAGATGGTAGAATCTACAGCATATCTGTAGAAAATGTGAGAGGCATTTATGATTTACCAAAAAAGAACTGAAAGATTTTCCCAACTATCAAAGAAGTGCTATCATTATTTTCTTTCCTGCAATTTCTCATGAAGGACTTTGTTTTCTTTGAAAGGAGATAAAAACAATCTTATCGACTTTCATTTTCTTCCTTCCTTTCTTTTTCATTTTAACATTTTTTCTCTGTGATATTGTAGGAATACATGCATTCCACTTCATACACCTAATTCCAATTGCTTCAATTGTATTAGAATGAAATTTAATTAATTCCTTTTTAAGTCAACAGGGATATAACCTGTGGAGAGATTACAGAAAATGTAAAAAATTGAATATGAGGAAATGGGCTGTCTTCATTAAATTTTCCAAAAGCTAATTGTTTTACGATTATCTGGAGATATTTATTTTACATATACATTTGACATCACTATAAAAAGTGAAGTGGGAATTATGGGTACATTTCATTTCTATTCTGAAGTAGAAGTTTGTTTGCGTATTTTATCCTCCCTGATTCCAGGCTCATTTTAGAATTATTTGCTCTTGGAAATGAGATGATATTGCAGGGAAGGTTATGTCAGGTAAGAGGATATCACAAGCAAAAGTTATTTCCTACTCCAATTTACTTATTTAAAAAAGTAAAGTAAAGAACCAAAAGGCATGAAGGTATTCGGTCCAACAAAAGAACTTAATCCCTCAATTTGTCATTTTGAAAGATGCCCATGATAAAATAAGAAAAGTAGGAGGAGACCTGAAATGCTATTTCTTTTATTTGTGGATCTGACCTTTGGCTGAGACAATTCACCTACCAATTATCATTGCATTATGGTGTTAAAGCACTTGTTGAAATAAAAGTTTGATTCTCAGTAATGAGATTTCCTAACTGATAGATTTTTCAAACTGAATCCATCGAATTCTCTGGATAGTAATGTAGGAAAAGAAACTCCTCATTCATTCATTTAATGTAATCACCTGCATTAGTAATAAATTCATGACATATTTCTGTTTGTTTTTTCCTAAGTTTTCAGCAGTCAAGGTATGTGATTGAAATCATCCAGAATTCTGATAGTTTCATTGATTTCATAGTTCTCTTAAAACCAGGAAAATCAAAGATAGTATGTTTCTAAGAAGTATCCCTTTTTAGTGAATAACCTAGAAGCTTATTTTAATCAATTAACATATATCTATTAATTGCCTCTACAATATACTCCAGGCGGCACTATGTTCTGTCCTTAAGATACAAAGACAAAACTGAAAAGGTATTCCATTCCATTCTGGTTCTAGGAGCCTGAATCAATCCCACCTCAAGCATATTCCATTCCATCATTTGTCTTCCTCTTTCTGTTGCTTCAGATGACTTTATTGCTCCATATTTTCAAAGACTTCTGTGAACTACTTTGTTCATTTTAGTTTTTTCTAATAATTTCCATTTTCTTGCATAAATTTTTCATTTGCATGCTTTTTAAAAGTTTTTCATCATATTTTTGATGGAGCATGTCAGAAGGTCTACTCCTTATCTTATCATGATAAAAATTTGCACTAATTACAGTGACTGATTTTTAGGAAAATATATAAAAACCGCACGTGATATATTAGCTGATACAGGTTCAGGACTTGTTTTCTTGCCCTCAATGTCTTCATAGATAAAATATGAGGATTATTCAGCATTAATAAACATATAATCTTTGCAAATGCTAACAACTAAGAATAACAAATACAAATGATAACATGAATACAAAACAAAATGAAGTTTTTTTCATTAATGACTTCCACAGTAAAGACAAAATTTCTTGATTCCTTGTGAACTAGAGAAACTAAGGCAGAAGTAACATAAATAAATAGGGTGTTCTCCCAGAAACCTGCTTCTACAAATATTTTCTTGCTTAAGTAAACACCATGGAGGAATAAACATGACTGCTCCTTAAAAAGGCAGTTTGGCTTCTCTGAGGTACCACCTCACACCTAGAAGATTGTTTAAAAATGACAGCAAAAGAAAGTAATAAATGTTGGAGGGGATGTGGCAAAATGGGAACATTAATACATTGCTGGTAGAGTTGTGAATTGGTCCAATCAATCTGGATGGCAATTTGGAACTATGCCAAAAGGGCTTTAAAAGACTGCTTGCCCTTTGATCCATCCATACCACTTCTGGGTTTGCACTCCAAAGAGACAATAAGGAAAGACTTGTACAAAAATATTTATAGCCACTCTCTTTGTGGTGGCAAAAAATTGGAAAATGAGCTTATTGATAGTTTTGATTTCTTTATCTGAAAATTGCCTATTCATGTCCTTTGCCCATTTGTCAATTGGGGAATGGCTTGATTTTTTTATACAACTGATTTAGTTCCTTATATATTTGAGTAATTAGACCTCTGTCACAATTTTTTGTTATAAAGATTTTTTCCCAGTTTGTTGTTTCCCTTCTGATTTTGGTTGCATTGTTTTTGTTTGTACAAAACCTTTTTAATTTAATATAATCAAAATTATTTATTTTACATTTTGTATTTTTTTCTAACTCTTGCTTGGTTTTAAAATCTTTCCTTTCCCAGAGATCTGACAAGTATACTATTCTGTGTTCACTTAATTTACTTACAGTTTCCTTCTTTATATTCAAGTCTTTCACCCATTCTGAATTTATCTTGGTGTAGGGTGTGAGATGTTGACCCAAATCTAATCTCTCCTGTACTGTTTTCCAATTTTCCCAGCAGTTTTTGTCAAATGTTGGATTTTTGTCCCAAAAGTTGGGCTCTTTGGGTTTATTATACACTGTCCTGCTGACATCACTTACCCCAAGTTTATTCCACTGATCTTCCCTTCTGTCTCTTAGCCAATACCATATTGTTTTGATGACCACTGCTTTATAGTATAGCTTAATATCTGGTACTGCTAGGCCACCTTCCTTCACATTTTTTTTTCATTATTTCCCTTGATATTCTTGATCTTTTGTTCTTCCAAGTAAACTTTGTTATAGTTTTTTTTTTTTCTAATTCAGTAAAAAAGCACTTTGGTAGTTTGATAGGTATGGCATTAAATATGTAAATTAATTTGGGTAGGATGGTCATTTTTATTATGTTAGCTCATCCTACCCATGAGCACTCAATGTTTTTGCAATTGTTTAGATCTAGTTTTAATTGTTTGGAAAGTGCTTTGTAGTTATGTTCATATATTTCTTGTGTTTGTTTTGGTAGATAGATTCCTAAGTGTTTTATATTTTCTAGGGTGGTTTTAAATGGTGTTCCTCTTTCTAATGCTTGATGCTGTGATGTGTTGAAAATATATAGAAATGCTGATGATTTGTGTGCATTTATTTTGTATCCTGCAACTTTGCTAAAGTTGTTGATTATTTCTATTAGCTTTTTAGTTGATTATCTAGGATAAGTAGAACATCATATCATCTGCAAAGAGTGATAGTTTAGTCTCCTCATTGCCTATTTTAATACCTTCAATTTATTTTTCTTCTCTAATTGCTACTGCTAGTGTTTCTAGTGCAATGTGAAATAATAGAGGTGATAATGGGCATCCTTGTTTCACACCTGATCTTAATGGAAAGTCTTCTAATTTATCCCCATTGCATATGATGCTTGTTGATACTGTTTAGTATTTTAAAGAAAGTGTTCTAAATCTCTAATAATTAGAGAAATGCAAATCAAAACAACTGTGAGGTATCACCTCACACCTAGCAGATTGGCTAAAATGATAGCAGGGGAGAGTAATGAATGTTGGAGGGGATGTGGCAAAATTGGGACATTAATGCACTGCTGGTGGAGTTATGAACTGATCCAACCATTCTTGAGGGCAATTTGGAACTATGTCCAAAGAGCGAAAAAAAGAATGCCTGCCATTTGATCCAGCCATACACCATTGTTGGGTTTGTACCCCAAAGAGATCATAGATAAACAGAATTGTACAAAAATATTCATAGCTGTGGTCTTTGTTGTGGCAAAATAACTGGAAAGCGAGTGTATGCCCTTCAAATAGGGAATGGCTGAACAAATTGTGGTATATGTTGGTGATGGAATACTATTGTGCTGAAAGGAATGATGAACTGGAGGAATCTCATGTGAACTGGAAAGACCTCCAGGAATTGATGCAGAGTGAAAGGAGCAGGGCCAGAAGAATATTGTACACGGAGACTGATACACTGTGGTAAAATCGAATGTAATGGATGTCTGTACTAGCAGCAATGCAATGACCCAAGACAATTCTGAGGAATTTATGGAAAAGAACACTACCCACATTCAGAGGAAGAACTACAGGAGTAGAAACACAGAAGAAAAACAACTGCTTGAACACTTGGGTTGATGAGGACGTGATTGGGGATGTAGACCCAAAAGGACCACACCAATGCAGCTATCAACAATATGTAAATAAGTCTTGATTGATGACACATGTTAAAACCAGTGGAAATACGAGTAAGCTATGGGGGAGGGAGTTTGAGGGGGGGAAGGGGAAAGTAAAAACATTTATCATGTAACCATGGAAAATTTTTCTAAAAATAAAAAAATAATAAAAAAAATTGGAAAATGAGGGGATGCCCTTCGATTGGGGAATGGCTGAACAAAATGTGGTATCCGTTGGTGATGGAATACTATTGTGTTCAAAGGAATAAAATGAACTAGAGGAATTCCATGTGAACTGGAACAACCTCTAGGAATTGATGCAGAGTGGAAGGAGCAGAACCAGGAGAACATTATACACAGATACAGATACACTGTGGTACAATCAAATGGAATAGACTTCTCTACTAGCAGCAATGCAATGATCCAGGACAATTCTGAGGGACATGTGAGGAAGAACACTATCCACATTCAGAGGAAGAACTGTGGGAGCAGAACCACAGAAGAAAAACAACTGCTTAATCACATGGTTTGATGGGGATATGATTGGGGATGTAGACTCTAAACGATCACCCTAATACAAATATTAATAATATGGAAATAGGTCTTGATCAATGACACATGTAAAACCCAGTGGAATTACTCATTGGCTGGGTGGGGGTAGGAGGGGAGGTAAAAAAATCAATCAAATAACCATGGAAAATATTCTAAATCAATCAATCAAATAAAATTTTTCACTTCAAAAAAATTTTAAATAAAATAAAAAATATAATAAAAGGCAGTTTGACAGTGGACCCAGGAGACCAGAAGTTAATTAGCAAGTTGTACCAGAAGCATTTCAAAGGATGTGAGGACAGAATTTGCCCCACAGCCTTAATTCAACAATTGTTCAAAGGCTAGACTGGGCACTATAAGTTGTTTCCCATATCAGCATAGTGATGGTCCATGACCCAATTTTTTTTTAAACCCTTGTACTTCAGTGTATTGTCTCATAGGTGGAAGATTGGTAAGGGTGGACAATGGGGGTCAAGTGACTTGCCCAGGGTCACACAGCTGGGAAGTGGCTGAGGTCAGGTTTGAACCTAGGACCTCCTGTCTCTAGGCCTGACTCTCACTCCACTGAGCTACCCAGCTGCCCCTATGACCCCAATTTTTTTTTAGGTTTTTTTTTTAACCCTTGTACTTCGGTGTATTGTCTCATAGGTGGAAGATTGGCAAGGGTGGGCAATGGGGGTCAAGTGACCTGCCCAGGGTCACACAGCTGGGAAGTGGCTGAGGCCGGGTTTGAACCCAGGACCTCCTGTCTCTAGGCCTGACTCTCACTCCACTGAGCTACCCAGCTGCCCCTATATGACCCAAATTTTAAGGAAATTATTTCCATGTCTTCCTGTCCTCCCAGGACTGTTGTTTCTAAGCTACATTTTGTCTCTCTAAAGTTAATCTCTAATTGTATGATTGTTCCAAGGTCTTAACCAAAAAGATGTCTGGCGTCTTCCTTCCTCTCTTTTACTCTGAATTTTTTCCTTAAGGTTCTTGAGCCATGTTCCCAAATGTGTTTGGTAGCACTGCACTACCAATTTCTGTTCCTGGATTGCCCCCTCCTCCATTTGTAACTACTGCTCAGATCTTAGCTGGAATATGAGCAACAATGGGTGACCTGGTAGTTTTGTTTGTTTGTCTGTTTTCAGCAGCAGGAGGCTGTAGAATCAGAAACAACTCAGGAGTGATTAAAAATAAAGGATGAATAATCAAATGCATTTCTAGTCATAATTCCTCAACTCTCCTATGTAATTTTAATTCTAATATAGGGAGATTCCCAGATTCTTAAAATGCAGCAACACTCTAATTTACAATATTTATTTATTGCTTGTTCATTTTCAAAGAAGCTATTGCAGTTCCTGTTACAATAAGAAAAAGGATTCATCCACCTCTGGTCAAAAGTGATCACAAAATCAAATAGTCTCATTTTCACAGATGAGAAAACTGAAGTTCAGAGGTATTAAGTATCTCGACAAACTCACTCGGGCAATTAAGTAACTGATGTGGAATTTCTACCCAAGTCCACTGCTACCAAATTCAGCCCCTTTCTGTGTTCCAAACTAAAGGAACTAGAGAAAAATGGCACTTGCCTCATTAGCATTCAAGTTAATCTTCATCATCATACAGAGTTCTTCACTGAACAAAAGGCAATGAGGTACTCAGCATTACACAGCAATCAGTGGCAAAGTAAATTGTAATAGCACCTATTAATTCTCTCTCCTTTTAGAAATTTTCTCACTTCCTAAAATCTGAAATTATTTTAAGAACTGCTGGG
This sequence comes from Gracilinanus agilis, assembly GCF_016433145.1. NCBI lineage: Eukaryota > Metazoa > Chordata > Mammalia > Didelphimorphia > Didelphidae > Gracilinanus > Gracilinanus agilis. The sequence goes on along the minus strand of NC_058133.1, from coordinate 4,565,921 downwards.
TATGTGAGAATCAAGAAGTTAAAAACTGATTTTGAAGGGATTAAAAGTAGATATTATTTACAGTTAAAACTACATTCCTCTTCTATGCTTTTTGAACAAATGAAGACTTGTAAGAAATTATAGCCCATCAGTAATAGGGCAACGTTTAATCTGGGTGACAAAGTTTTGTATACATCAAGAGGGAAGAGAAAAAACAAAGACCAACAGTTTGTGAATGATAAAGAAAAAATATGAGGCAAGTCAGTTTGTTTTATTCCTTGTGTCCAAAGGTGATAACTATGAACATTTGAAAACAATTTTCCATAATAAATTCTTTATTTCAATAATAAATATGACATAAACTTGTGCGGTTAATACCAACACCATTGAAAGTGAGTGATTTTATCATAGTAGGAAAATCCTCATATGGAAATCAAATGGTATGTCTTGGGAGGCTGGGGGCTCTAACTTGTTTAGAGGTCTTCAAATAGAGATCAGAGGATCACTTGTCCACTATATTGTAGAAGATATTCATTTTGAAAATCAGTTAGATTGGACACACACTTAGATCCTTTCCACTCTCCAGTTCTGCAGTTCTATGAAACCACCATCATCCATGGGAATGAAACACTCTACTAGATTTGACAGCCATTGGGAATCCTGAGAGCTTCATTTACTTCCCCATGCTAGCAAAGCCAAATGTGTTCTAAAGAGGAGGCTCAAGGCTAGGTTGTCAAATACTGGCTTTTGATCCACTTCAACTCCACTTTTGGATTATTCTCTCACCATATTTTCATTATTATTTGGGGCACTTGGCATGTTGGATAGAGTGCTGGAACTTGCATCAGGAAGACTCTAGTTCAAATTCAGAAAGATATTCTTATTGGGTTTGTTTTCTGATCAATTCACTTAACCTTTCTTGGCCTCAGTTTTCTCAACTATAAAATGAGAATAATAATAATAATAATAATAACACCTTCTTTACCTGGTCATTTTGAGAATCAAATGATATATCTTTAAGTACTTATTACAGTACCTTCCTTCCCACCTTTCTTTCTTCCTTTTTTCTTTCCCTACAACATTCCTCTTTGTCTCTTCTTCTTTTAATTTTTTGCTTCTTTTTGATATCTTAAAAAAATCTTTGTCAAAACCTCTTTCTCTTAGAGGAATGGTCGATTTTGTTTTCACATTTGGAATTTCTGGAGTGTAGGAATTATGATTAAGTTGTCTTAGTTTCCACGTTACTCTGTCTTTATAAACAAAGACTCTCTAATCTCATAGATGGGACATGAAAATAATTGTTCTTTCTCTACTTCTTCATGTCAACCTCAACACAGTTTTGTGACTTCCAGAAAAAGAACTTTGTTTTTCCCATTAATGTGTTCATTCTAGTAATTGAAATATGTTTTTGGATGTTGACATTTTCTTCTATATTCATTATTATTATGTGTGCATTTCCTCTGACACTTAGAGTCTTTTGTTTATGTTTTCCTTCGCACTGTTTTTTTTTTTTTCATGCTCCCTCATTTTAGATCTCTTCATGTTATTATGGAAAGAACCTGATTAGAATAATTATGTAATTATGATGAAAGCATGGTACAGTCAAAAGAATTGTAGGATTAAGTTGAGAAAACTGGGGTGCAAGCAATCTCTCTGTATTTTATTACCTGTGTGACCTTGGACTGAAAAATGAAAATCTCTGACTTCTAGTTCCTCATCTGTAAAATTACGGGCTTAAACTCGATGACCTCTAAAGTTTCTTTTACTTTCAAATCTATTATCATCATCTCCAGTAATACAATTTCATTGCCTTCTTTTAAATTGCTTCTGGAAATATCTTTAGCATAAGTTTATAAAGAAAGAAAGCAACTCTTCAGTTTTCATTTTAATTGCTGGAAATCCTTCTTGACAATTAAGGAATTACTTATTGACTAACGTCTTGATGCACATATATTTTTCAACCCCTGATTGAGTAGAATTGGATAAATCTGATAAATATGTTGAACGAATATTGCATTTTTCTATCTTCCAGATTTCTCCCCTGGGTAGTAGGCAATAATCAATTCTGGTTTGTTTATTATTTATTGCAGAAAAATATGTAAAGCCTTTTTCATTAAGATGGCTTCAATCCTCATGGATCCGGTTTCAATATGAAATTGTATCTCTAGCTGATTATAAGTGGATGTGTGCTCCATCATTGTGTATCCATCTTCATAAATGACTAATGCACAGGAACACATTGTCCCTGGAATACTCTGGGAGTGCTGTACTTTTAACAATCAAATCAGCAGTCACATGCCTTATTTTAGATGATAGAAGGGCTCATTCAAAATAAGTATTTTAAATGAAATATGCTGCACATATTGTAGTCAGCTCTGATGATGGGAAATTTCTAGGCTCTTGATTTTACCAAGGAATGGATAGGATACATACAACCAAACCATCAACATTTATTATATGCACATTATATTACTGGACCTCTAAATTTTATTATTTTAAAAGTTTAGCTATTATTTGCAATGTGTAGCAATTAATAAACTTTTATTTGTTATAGATCTCTGGACCTCAAGTCAGGAAGAGTAAGTCTCAAGTTATATTTCAGATGCCAACCAAGTGACTTTGGGCAAGCCAGACCCTCTTTGAGACTCATTTTTCTCATTTGCAAAATAAAAAGAGTTAGTTACAATGATCTCATGTCCTACTCTATGATTGCAACAATCACAAAATTCCAGGTATTTAGAGCCACAGTAGGTTTTTCTTTTTAAAATTTTATTATCGTACAAAAGATATTTCCATATTGGTCATTGTTATAAGAGCACATTCATACAAAACCAAAACCCTCAAATCAACTGTAAATACACAGATGTGAAAGATAATCTGTTTGTATCCACATTCATCTGACTCCAACAGTTCTTTATCTGGAGGTAGATAGCATTCCCCATTGTAAATCTTTCAGGATTGTGCTAGATCATTGCATTGCTGAGAGGAGCCAAGTCTTCATAGTTGATCATTTCTTATAACACAATAATATTCCCTTACCAATATGTACCACAATTTTTTCAGCCATTCCCCAATTGATGGATATCTCTTTATTTCCCAATTCTTTTCCACTATAAGAAGAACTGCTATAAGTATTTTTCTACAAGTAAGTTTTTTCCCCTTTTTCACTGTCTCTTGGATACAGACCCAGTAGTGATATTATAAGATCAAAGAGTATGTACAGTTTTAAATTCCTTTAGGCATAGTTCCAAATTGCCTTCCAGAATGATTGGTTCAGTTCACAACTCCACCAACAACTCATTAGTGTACCAATTTTGTCACAGGACCTTCAGCATTTATCACTTTCCTTTACTGTCAGATTGATCTATCTGGTAGGTGGGAGGTGGTATCTCAGCATTTTTTAATCTTCATTTCCCTAATCAAGAATGAGTTAGAACCTTTTTCATATGATTATTGATAGCTTTGATTTCTTCATGTGAAAAATACTTGTTCATATCCTTTGACCATTTGTCAATCAGGAAATAGCTTTTATTTGTATAAATTTGACACAGTTCTCTATAGATTTGAGAAACTGGACCTTTATCAAATAAACTTGTAATAAAAAATTTCCAGTTTGTTGCTTCCCTTCTAATCTTGATTATATTAGTTATGTTTATACAAAGGCTTTTTTAACTTAATATAATAAAAATATTGGCTTTGTATCTTATAATGATATGCAACTCTTATTTGGTTATAAATTCTTCCCTTCACTGTCAGGTAAACTATTCTATGTTTCCCTAATTTAGTTATGGTATCATTCTATATTTAAATCATATATAGGTGATGACATTATCTTTGTATAGTTTGTGAAATATTAATTCAAACCTAGTTTCTGCCATGTAGTTTTCCAGTTTTTCTCAACAAATTTTGTTAAAGAGTGAGTTCTTATTCCAAAAGCTGAAGTTTTTGGATTTATCAATCATTAGATTGGTAAGGTCATTTATCTCAGAATAATGTGAATGTAATCTATTCCACTGATCTTTCATTCTATTTCTCAGAAAATAGCAGACTTTTTAATGATTATTCCTTTATAGTACAATTTGCTACATAGTACTGCTAGGCCACCTTCCTTCATATATTTTTAAAATATTTCTCTTGATATTCTTGATGTTTTGTCCTTCTAAATACATTTTATGATTATTTTTCTAGTTCTATAAAATAATTATTTTGTTGTTTGGCATGGCACTAAGTAAATTAATTTTAGTAAATTTTCATTTCCATTATAGTAGCTCTGCCTATTCATGGACAATTAATATTTTTTTAAAAATTATTTAGATCTCTATTTGTAGGAAATGTATTTTGAAATTGTGTTCATAAAATTCTTGGGTTATCTTGGCAAGTAGATTCCTAGGTATTTTATATCATCTAGAGTTATTTGATTTATTTTTTAATTTTTTGAGTTATTTTAAGGGATATTTCTCAAACTCTTGCTGCTGAACTTTGTTGGTAATATATAGAAATGCTGATGTTTTAGGTTGATTTATTTTGTATTCTGTAATTTTCTAAAACTATTATTTGTTTAAACTATTTTAGTTGATTTTCTAGGATTCTCTAAGTATACAATCATGTCATCCACAAAGAGATGTAGTTTAGTTTCCTCATTACCTACTTTAATTCATTCATTTTTCCTTTTTTATGTTAACTACCATTTTAATACAATATTAAATAATAGTGGTTATAATGGAATCCTTGCTTCAGTCCTCATCTTATTGGGAACATTACTAACGTATTCCCATTGCAGATGAAACTTGCTGATGGTTTTAGTTAAATACTATTTATTATTTTAAGAAATGGCCCACTTAGTCTTATGCTTGCTAGTATATTTTACAGGAATGGGTGTTCTATTTTATCAAAGGCTTTTTCTGCATCTACTGAGATAATCATGATTTATTTTACTTTGATTTTGGATATGGTCTCTTATGTTGATAATTTCCCCAATATTTAGCCAGTCCTTAATTCCTGATATAAATCTCACCTAGCCAGAGTGAATGATCCTTCTGATATATTTCTGTAGCCTCTTTGCTAATATTTACTTAAATTTTATCTTCATTAATGAAATTGGCCTATAATATTCTTTCTCTGTTTTGCTCTTCCTGGCTTAGATAACAATACCGTAGATAACAATACACAAATGTCATGAAAATAATTTGGTAGAATTCCATCTCTGCCTATTTTCCCAAATAGTTTATAAGGGATTAGGATTAATAATTCTTTAAATGTTTGGGAATTTTAAATTTATTTTTATAGTTTTGTCAGTTGCATTCCAAATTCATTGATTTGTTTTTTTCTCTATTTTATTGATATAAGGGTTTAGAGATGCGAATTTTCCCCTAAATACTGCTTTTGCTCTATCCTATATTTTTTTTTACATTTTGTCTCCTCATTGTCATTACCATTAATGAAACTGATTATTTCTACAATTCATTCTTTGACACATTCCTTTTTTGCATTAGATTATTTACTTTCCTATTAATTTTATAATTTATCTTTCCAGAGATTCTTATTGATTGCAATTTTTATTGTGTTGTGATCTGAAAATGATTCATTTATTTTTTGTTTTCTGATTTGGGTTGTGATGTTCTTATGCCCTAATATGTAGTCAATTTTTGTGTAGGAATCATATACTGCTGAAAAGAAGGTGTATTCTTTCTATTACCATTCAGTTTTGTCAAGATATCTATTACTTCTAACTTTTCTAAAATTTATTAACTTTCTCTCTTTCTTGCTTATTTTTGGTTTTATTTATCTAGACCTGAATGTGTGAAATTGAGGGTCTCCCCTCCCCCTGTGTGGTGTTACTGTCTAGTTCCTCCTGAAGCTCATTTAGTTGTCCCTTTAAAAATTTGGATGTTTTACTATTTGATGCATATATGTTTATTATTGATATTATTTGATTGGCTATATTGCTGTTATCCCAATGTGATTTCCTTCCTAATCCTTTCAAATCAGAATTATTTTTGCTTTAGCTTCATCTGAGATCATGGTTGCTACACCTACTTTTTTTTTTAACTTCAGATGGTTCACAACAAATTCTGTTCAAGCCATTTAGCTTTATTCTGTGTGTGTTTCCCTTCATCAAATGTGTTTCTGATTAAAAAAAAAATGGAAAAACAACATATAGTCAGATTCTTGTTTTTAATTCACTCTGATCTCTGTTTCTATTTTATGGGTGAGTTCATCCCATTTACATTCACAGTTATGATGACCAACTGTAACCAACTTCTTTTTCCCCTTTTGATCCAGCTCTTTCTCCTTTCGCTCTGTCCGTCCTCACAGATATTTTGCCTTTAATCACCACTCTATCTCCACTTCACTTCCAATACATCTCCCCTCACATCTTATTCCTCTCCTACTTTTCTAAAGGGTAATAGAGAATGATTTACTTGAATGAGTTTGGTTGTGATTCCCTCTTGGAACCAGTGACAATGAGAATAAGATTTAATCATTGCCTTTTACCACCCTCATCCTCCTCTCCACTGTAATTGTTTTTCACTGCTCTTTAGGTGAGATAATTTACCACATCATACTTCTTCCTTACCTTTTCTCTCAGTGCAAGTCCAAAGGAACTCAGTTAGTACTAAGATCCCATTCAACATTAAATTTAGGGGATTGTGGAAATACACAAAATAATATGCTATGTTTTCTATTTTTTTTAATTCTGTGAATGCACATACAGATGAGTGTCTTTTATTTTGTGAGGTTATAAGATTCTGTATTTGTTATTTTTAATATTCAAGCAAGATCTGAGATTTCATCTGCCTGGGGAATCTGGTTTTGAGAACTCCTTTCATAGACACAGATGTAAAGCGGATGGCTTAGCTGATAAGTCCTAGCTGATAAGTGCCTGAGGCATACAAAAGTTAAACATGTTTTCCAAGTTCATGTACCTGGTAAGTAAGAGGCTCCACTTTGACCCATATGTTCCTTAATCCAGAAACAGTACTCTATCTGTTAAGTACCACATTGCTTATTCTAGATATGAAAACAAATGTAGATTTATTACAAATATGACATTCAATGTGAAATTTCTCTTTTTATTTTTTCCCTCCTCACCTTGTGCCATTACTTCACACGCATCTTTCTATTACCTTATATTTTTGTGAAGTTTATGGCAAAATAGCATTTTTACACTAATATAAAATGATATATTCATCCATTTCCTAATCACTAGATATATGTGATAGACACATTGTTATTTTTTTCTATTGCTTATAAAACAGTAGGGATATTTTTTTTGACAAAATACAAATTAATATGATAAATACATGTTAAATTATCATGGATCTACTTCTAACGGATCTGGACTCATCAGGAAATTATTCCTCTATCTATCCCTAAATAATTATTCGAGAAAAAGGCTAAAGTGAACTTAACAAGCAATTATTTTATTCCTTCCATTGTTAATTGATTTTTAAAAAATGATTTAGTGGACCAAAATTCCCAAACATTAACAACATCTGTAAGTAGAATGTGCTGTTTCAACGGTAGTAAGGTCCCTCTCACTGATGATCTAGAAACAAATGATTTATGGTCACCCATAAAGTATATTATAGGGCTATTTTCTGTACATGTTAAATCTTTCCTGCCATAGTTAATACTCTCCCCCTTTAAGCACTAGTCTTTCCAGTCATAATAGACTATCAAACTACCTGAAATTAATATTCTATCTCTTACCTTCTTACATTTGTTTAAAACATACCTTGCATCTGGAATGTGCTCCTTCTTCTTCTTCTTCTTAAAATAGCAATTTTTCCCCTTTACTCTCATCTCAGGGGCTTCCCACTCCATGAAGACAATATTTGAATTTTATTTTATTTCATTTTATTTATAATATTTTTCATGTTACATGATTCATGATTTTTCCCACCCCTCTTCCCTTCCCCCTCCCAGAACTGACAAGCAATTCCACGGGGTTATTCATATATCATTGTTCAAAACCTATTTCCATGTTATTCATATTTCCAATAGAGTGATCTTTTAACATCAAAACCCTAATCATATCCCCGTCAGACTACGTTATTGATCACATGCTTTTCTTCTGCATTTCTTCTTCCACAGTTCTTTCTCTTGATGTGGGTAGCGTTCTTTCTTATAAGTTCCTCTGGATTGTCCTGGATCATTTTATTGCTGCTAGTAAAAAAGTCAGTTACATTCAATAGTGCCATAGTGTATCAATCTCTGTGTTCAATGTTCTCCTGGTTCTGCTCCTTTCACTCTGCATCAATTCCTGGAGGTCATTCCAGTTTACATGGAATTCCTCCAGTTCATTATTCCATTCAGTACGATAGTATTGCATCACCATCCATCAGATACCACAATTTGTTCAGCCATTTCCCAATCGAGGGACACCCTCTTATTTTTCAGTTTTTTGTCACCACAGAAAGCGTAACTATATTTTTGTGCCAGTATTTTCCCCTAATACTTTTTGGGGTACAAACCCAGAAGGGGTATGGCTGGGTCAACGGGTGGGCATTATTTTAAAGCCCTTTGTGCAAAATTCCAAATGGTTGGGTCAATTCACAACTCCACCAACAGTGTATTAGTGTCCCAATTTTGCCACATTTCCTCCAATATTTATCACTTTCCTTTGCTGCCTTATTGGCTAGTCTGCTAGGTGGTACCTCAGAGTTGTTTTAAATTGCATTTCTCTAATTAGGAGGGATTTAGAACCCTTTTTCATGTGCTTATTGATAGTTTTGATTTCCCCATGAAATCATTATTGATCCCTTGCTTAACAGCACTCTTTCCTATCCCAGATTTCCTTAGATATTTTTAATATCTCCCTTGGGCCCTTCATACCCCACCTTATATTACCTTTATTTCAGTAAATGCTTCTCCCTCAAATAGAATGAATCTGGATATTAAGAATGTTTTTTTCAATGTATTGTATACCCATGATTGAGAATGGTGAAATTCAATAGAAAGTACTTAATCATTGTAAAATTAATTTATTGGTCCTACCAGGAATGTCAAGGAAGGATTCAGGGCATAATACATTAGCAAAGGCTTTTAATTATGTTGGTCAAAAACTAATATTGAAAGTTTGGGCTGAGAAGATCATGGCTCCAGATTTGAAAAGGAACTCAGAGGCCAACTAGTCCAATCTCAACATTATAACAATTTTATTATCTTTTATTTAGAGTTGAGGAAAACTTAGAGACCACCATTTTTCATATGACAAAACTAACAACCAAGGTAGTTGAGTGACTTGACTCTAGTGCCAAAGAAAATATAGAAAGATCCAGAAGCTAGAGTTGAATTTAAGTTCTCTGACTCTGAAGAATCTTTCCATTTTACCAAAGAATTGAAATAAGTGATATTTCAAATTCTTTTTATGTTCATGCCACTGATCCTGTGTCTAAACTTATATAGGATTACTTGTTAATAAAGAGGGAATTTGTGGATCATTAAGTGAAATTTCACAAATGACAAATATGAAAACATGTATTGTATGCTAACACAGGCATAATCTATATCCTAATACTTGTAATCTTAGGAAAGGAGAGAATGTTATCACAAAATGTCAGAAAACAATTGTTCAGCATTGTATAGACACATAATCTGAAATATATACATATTCATATATATGTATATATGCTTTTAAACTATTAATTAAAAGAGGCCTCTCTGCTGGCAAGAGACACATGCAACAATAGAGAAAAGGCAGGAAATCAGATGGATGGATCCTTTCATCTCTTCTCTTGCCAAGTTTATACTAGTCCAGCCTAAACTAGTCTTAAATAATCCAGTTTGAATATTGTCTATTGATTTAACTTTTTATACTCCCACTAAAGCCTGGAGAGAAGGCAAAAATTTGGTATAGTATGAAATGAAAAAAATATTTTTCTTCTACTAGGAGTCATGCATAAGTACTACAAAATGTTACAATCCTCTGCAGTTCCTAGGAGAGGGTTAAGTTGTTTGTAAATGTGTACCTAATGGGTGATCCCTGTTATTACTATCCTTTCAATGAAATTTTGAGAATAACGGTTCAGATTAGCAATCTCTAAACCAAAGCAGGTGACCTAAGAAGGTGACCACAGTTCCACAAACAAAAAGGGATTGTTAACACCTGTGACTCGGCTACAGATCTTTAATAGTTGTGTCATGGAATTTTTGATATGTACCCTTGGAAGAAACCATCAAAACCTACCCATTCAGGTCTCTCATTTTACAAATGAAAACATGGAGGTCCTGAAAGGTGTAGGCACTTGCATAAGCAATGAGAAAACCAGAGTATAATGTAAGTCTCTTGATTTTCAGTCCATTTTTCAATGCAATAATAAGAAAACTCAGATAACTCAGTCCATTTTTTACTTCAATAATAATATAACTCAAATAATAAAATGGATCTAATTTTTTTTTCCTTCTACATCTCCAATGAAAAGTGCAGAGCATAAATATACATTCATATTTGCCTATCCTCTGTGACTTTTGCCCATTTCCTAGAAAAGTTCATTGCAGAGATTACGCCAAAAATAAAATAGTCATTCCTCAGTTTTCTCCCAGATACATGGAATATAGCATCAAGGTTGTCCACTTTTCATCTCTCCCTCTGTCCACTGATATCATACACATTCAATGATATGATATGATGATGATGAAGATGAGGAATGAGACAGTTAAAGTCACTTATCCATGCTCACATAGAGTAAGAAAAATCTGAATTGAGTGCCACATCTAGCAAGGGCTAGAACAGTGGCAGGATCAAATGAAATGATGTAAAGAACTTTGAAAATTTGAAAGTGTTATGTAATTGTTAGCTCTCACCATCACCATCATCACATCCTTTTTCTATTATATTTGCAATTAAATTCTGATAGAAATGAACAGAAGAGCCAATATTTTTAATAGTTAATGTTCCCCTTACTATTGCAGAGAAGGATCTAATTTTTTTCATAATTTGGTAGACATTAAAAATAATTCCATCTTCTGTGGACTCACAAAAAGCATCTTAATGCCAATTCTAGTAGTTGACAGGAGGATAACATTTTTAATGTATAATTTTCTTTCTGGCCACATGGCTTTTATGTCTTTTCTGTTATTTACAGTTAGAAAGCTTTCTATTCTTTGTAGTTTGAAGACTATGGATATTCAGTATTTTCAGTCATGTCCAACTCTCTGTGACCCCATTTAGAGTTTTCTTGTCAAAGATATTGGAATGGTTGCCATTTCCTTTCCCAGCAAATTTGACAGATGAGGAAACTGAGGAAAACAATGTTAAATGACTTGACCAGAGTCACATATCTAGGAAGCATCTAAGGCCGGATTTGAACTAAGATCTTGTTTCTAGGCCTTTTTATCTTTTTTTATCTGGCATTTTATCTTCTGTGCCACTTGTCTCCTATTAAAATCCTTACCCATTTAAAAATTAAGGAATGGTTCATATTCTTATAAATTTGTATAATTGGAATATGTTTTCTGTATGTTAGAAATGAGATATTTGTCAGAAAAAATGTGAAAAATATTTTAGTATTTTTTTTCTTTTTTTGTTTCCCTTTTAATTTTAACTTGTTTAGATTGTTTCATATAAAATATTACAAATATAAAATAAAAACTTCCCACTTGGTCCTCTGTGATCTTCTATATCCTTTGTTTGATCAGGTTGTGTTTTTTTTTT